>NC_069504.1:157533337-157693337 GCF_027579735.1 Bombina bombina
CCTGCCACAACTAAAAAAAAACAGTAGACCTAGTGTGCAAAAAGAGACTGAGTGGCACTGGCCTTGTGGACAAGCACGGAAGTTTTTCTAGCTATTGTTCTGTCTCAGTGAGTGCATCTCTCTATTTTCTTGATTTTATGTAAACTGCTCTTAGGTCTCCCTAAGAGTAAAAGGGGGAAACCAGACGTGGACTCCTTGCACACATGCCCAAGAGATATGCAACTGCACCTCACTGACGAGGCCCAAGAGAGGCCGAAACGTATGTCTGGGGTTTGTTGTTTGTCTTGTTCAGAGAAGAATTGCCTGGTATTTCGGTGCTGGACTGTCATTGGGCAGGATCAGACTGATATGGTACAGGATATTTTTTCTCTGTGAAAAGACATTGTGTGCAAAGAGAGACTGCACCCTAAGTGGCTCTGGCCTTGTGGACAAGCACAGAAGTTTTTCTAGCTATTGTTCTGTCTCAGTGAGTGCATCTCTCTATTTTCTTGATTTTATGTACACATATAAACTCATAAATAGATATGTACAGTATATAAACATTTACATATATATATATATTTATGGAGAAAACACTGTCCCCCATTGACTCCTTTATAAAGGTACTTTTGGCGCCTTTTTTTCTATGACCCTACATCCCCTCACAACCCCTTATAGCTGCTTTGTGCAGTTATTTTCTATAAAGAAAAAAAGTCAAAATGTTGATATATTTATTTTATGTAACTGTATTTTGGGTACAATTGGGGCAACTTTTTTCTTTTTTTTTTAATTGCACAAAGTGAAAGCGCGAGCTCACGGTCGCATTACCAGACACTTGTAATGGCTGTTTATTTAACATGACAAAAGAATCAAAAGTGGTAGACCTGAAGAATGTAAAATAATTTTATATTCTTCAGCTCTACCACTTTTGATTCTTTTGCTATATTTTATGGGAGTTTGGCAGTAACTCTCAGTAGTACTGGACTTTGATAATAGTGCTGGTGTTATATTTGAACATTGCTTGGTTATTTAACATGAGCCCGTAAAAGGGCAAATTTGCCCCTTTATGGGCGAAGAGTTAAGATAGCTCCCCACTTGTAATCTAGCCCTTCGTAAGCTATATTCATTTTTGAAAAATAAATATGTAGTGTGTTTCATTCCTCTTCTATAAATGTTGATAATTGGTTTGTTTGGAAACTGGTGCTACAGATGTTGCCACAGACTGCAAATCAATTTTTTAAGTACCATTTTTGGAGGAGTCCATGTTATATTTTTATAAATATTACAGCCAGACAGCTTATTAATCAGCATGACATCTTACAATAGTATGCTTTTTTATGATTTTTAAAACAATATGTAGTAGTCATTTTCTAAAAACATACATGAAAAATATTTAGTTGTTTTTGGGAATCTATGTTCAAACAAGCTGGGCACATAATACAGCATTTTTTCTAGCATTTTGTTAGACGCAAATCATGTACATAATTTTTATACATATTAAAAAGTTTGAATGTTTGTTGTTTGCTTTTGGCAGAATTTCAGTTTTTAATTGCTACTTGTGTTCTTTAGCTCATTAAAAGCTGCCATTAACTGGCGCCCTTGCTTATTGTTTGCTACAAGACAACTGTTAGAGAAAGTTAACTTTTATTGAAACCACAAAAAGACAAGTCTGAAATCTCCACATTAATTTCAGTGCAGATAAAACAGACCTCCCCATCATAAAGAAAACTGGTTAACATGATAATAATATATTTAACAACGTAAAGCAACCAGGCTTACAGAAAAAAATATATATAATCTGATATTACAAGTCCATGGAAAATAAGAATTACCAGAGAATGTTTTTTTAGAGTGCACTAAACTTTCAATGTATACCAATAAAAAGGGCACGAAGACCTGAGGTAAAGTGTTACAATAAAAGTATATGAAAACACATGTAAAACATATTAAAATAAAGTATTTTACACATACACACACAAAAATATTATAGTTTTCATTAAAATAAATGTTTCAAATGTATTTTAAAGTGATAAGGTATAGGACAAAGTCTTGGACTGGGACTCCTAACTGGTAATATTTGTAATCATCATTTAAATACTCACAAGAGGGGGGCTGCAAAATACATAAAACATTGTAAATAGCGTTGTCTCTTAGTTTTCTCAGAACAAAATATAAATCAATAATCAAAGAGTACCGACAAATTTTATATATACTGTATATATATATATATATATATATGTGTGTGTGTATATATTTGTATGTGTGTATGTAGATATGTATATGTACTGTATGTTTTCATATATACACTAGGGGTAGATTTACTAAAGGTTGAGCAGACATGATTCGATGTAGCGAATCATGTCCGCTTGACATCGCTAAATGCCAACAGCATACGCTGTCGGCATTTATCATTGCACAAGCATTTCTGGTGAAATGCTTGTGCAATGCCGCACCCTGTTCACTCGCCTTTGAAACCTTCCTAATCCAACACCTTGTCATATATCATATCCGTTATAAACACAGTTAACATACTTATATTAGATTAAAGAAAATCTGCTTTCAGACTTCCAGATGTTGGTGCTCTTGAGGCATTCACTCGAGTGCTATCATTTTACAAGTTTACTTCCAACTTGTAATATGAGAACAATAATAAGGGCTCTATTTATAGATTTAACTTGATCGATGTTAGTGCTCAATATTGCTAATATTTTTACGTTCCACTTCAAATCTAGGCCTATTTTGACAGAGTTTATATTT
Source organism: Bombina bombina (assembly GCF_027579735.1). Classification (NCBI taxonomy): domain Eukaryota; kingdom Metazoa; phylum Chordata; class Amphibia; order Anura; family Bombinatoridae; genus Bombina; species Bombina bombina. The sequence continues at coordinate 157,536,074 of NC_069504.1, forward strand.
CCAATTCATAATGATTTAGCAAGTTCTATTGTCAGACAATAAGTATTTAAGATTCACTTTTGTTCTTGGTCAATCTTATTTAAAATGTATGTTTTTGTGATGTTGCCAGCTTGTAGCAGTACCACTAGCTACTACTTTAGGTTTTTTTTTCATTGAATATGCTATGTAGCTGCTCCTCTAATGAGCTAAAGATGTCCCCCCCTATCTTTTCATTAACAAAACAATTTAAAATGAGCCCACAAGCAAATTTTTAATAACTTTTTGTTTTGTGACAAACTATTCATCATTAATATATGTATCTTCATTATTGGCGTACAGTTTATTCAAGACAGTGATATATTTAAAAAAAAAAATGTTCCAATGTTCCAATGTAAAATGCTCTTCAAATTATACCCTGATCTTACATTTAAAGGGATATGAAACCCATCATTTTTCTTACATGTTTTAGATAGGGCATGCAATTTTAAACAACGTTCTAATTTACTTCTATTATCAATTTTTCTTTTTAATCTTTTAATCATTTATTGAAATGCAGGGATGTATGCTTAGGTGCCAGCCCATTTCTGGAGCACTATATAGCAGCAGTTTTGTAAGAATGTTAATCATTTGCAAGAGCACTAGATGGTAGCACTATTTCCTGCCAGTTAGTGCTCCAGATGCCTACCTAGGGGTGGTATCTCTTTAACACAGAATATCATGGGAAACAAAGCAAATTTGATAATAGAAGTACATTTTTAAATGGTATATTCTCTCTGAATCACAAAATACCATTTTTGGATTTTATGTCCCTTTAATTGATTAAAATATAGATCATGGTTTAAGAAAAGTGTGTTGAATAGTTATTATACATTGCTCTAGATTCTCTGTACATTTCAAATTCGGGAGAAAACTGAAATTAGCCTAATTACATTGAAATTTAGATTATAGGAGGTAAAGCTGACACTTTAAGGGACAGCCTAGCCCAAAATAAACTTTCATCATTCAGATAGGGCATGCAATTTTAAACAATTTTCCAATTTACTTTTATCACCAATTTTGCTTTGTTCTCTTGGTATTCTTAGTTGAAAGCTAAACCTAGGAGGTTCATATGCAAGGCTTAGATACAAGGTATTCACAGAGGTAAAAAGTATATTAATATATCTGTGTTGGTTATGGAAAACTTGGGAATGGGCAATAAAGGGATTATCTATCTTTTTAAACAATAAAAATTCTGGTGTAGACTGTCCCTTTAACAGATCCAAAAGATAGCTAGAAAAAACTCAACTCAATAGACTATATTTCTCTAACAATGTCTGAAATAAATATTCTCACTTTTTTATCTTTTCAATTATTAGCATTAAAGGGGCATGAAACCCAATTTTTTTCTTTCATGGCTAAGATAATGGGACTAAATTATCAAAGTGTTAGCAAACATGATCCACTGTAGCGGATCATGTCCACCGCACATACGCTGTCGGCATTTATCATTGCACAAGCATTTCTAGTGAAATGCTTGTGCAATACCGCCCTCTGCATATTCGCAGCCAATCGGTCACTAGCAGGGGTATCAATCAACCGATCATATCTGATCGGGCTTTTTGCTGTCTCAGAGGTGGCGGACGAGTTAAGGAGCAGCGGTCTTAAGTTTTATTTTGACTAGATTACTCATTGAAGCCCTGCTATTAGGCCATTTTTTAAAGGGACATAGAAGATTACAATTTTTATGATTCCTGAAGGAACTTAACATTAAAAAAAATCTTACTTTTTCAAGTTTGCATTTTTTATTGATTATCTTTGTCGAAACGTAGCATCTTTCCATAAGAGCTTATTGAGAAGGACTCAGTAGTGTGCACTCTATGTACAACAATGCACAAAGGATATATTTTAAAATCCAAAATTTATTTCTTTCCATGGGTAGTAGAAACCTCAAAATAAAAATAAAATTATTCAATGGTGAAGTCTTGTCTGTATAGAAAACAAATCATCCAAAAGGACTGTATTTACATAATTCAGAGCTTTTTTATTGGGGAACAAACAAATACGAGAAAAACTGGCAAGCTCAGAGATGCCAACAGACACAATGTTTCAAATAAGCGGATTCACTGGCCTCCTAGTGACATATAGTTGCAGAAAACCAATCTGACATTGCTTCTGGCTATTTCAAGGTTTCCCATGTCCTTTTTAGATGGTGGATGGTTGATTGTCCATCAGATCAATGAATACTCTACCCCAAAGACTACTTACCAATAAATCACCCACTTGTTGCCTGTTGACCATGAAGATTTGTTGAAAGGTTCCGTAGCTGGAAACCTTGTCCGTCTATCTACTGATACTGAACTTGAGACTTAAGACATACGTGAATTAGTAGCCTAAATTCAGTAAAGCAACAATTTTATTTCAACGTTTTCCTGTTTTCTTAGTCTGTAAATGGAAATGGAAACAGGTATATATTTATATGCTCTATATATTTATCAATATTTTATTTTCACCAGAGCACTTTTCCATTTGTTGACCGTTTGGGACCAAGGCTATTTTTACATTTCTGCATTGTTTGTGTTTAGCTGTAATTTTCCTCTTACTCATTTACTGTACCCACACATATTATATACCGTTTTTCTCGCCATTAAATGGACTTCTAAAGATAACATTATTTTCATCATATCTTATAATTTACTATTAAAAAAATTATAAAATATCAGGAAAAAATGGAAAAAAAAACAATTTTTTCAAACTTTGACCCCCAAAATCTGTTGCACATTTACAACCACCAAAAAACACCAATGCTAAATAGCGTATACATTTTTCCTGAGTTTAGAAATACCCAATGTTTACATGTTCTTTGCTTTTTTTGCAAGTTATAGGGCACTAAATAAAAGTAGCACTTTGCTATTTCCAAACCACTTTTTTTCAAAATTAGCGCTAGTTACATTGGGACACTGATATCTGTCAGGAATCCCTGAATATCCTTTAACATGTATATATATATTTTTAGAAGACATCCCAAAGTATTGATCTAGGCCCATTTTGGTATATTTCATGCCACCTATTCACCGCCAAATGCGATCAAATAAAAAAAAATGTTCACTTTTTCACAAATTTTTTCACAAACTTTAGGTTTCTCACTGAAATTATTTACAAACAGCTTGTGCAATTATTGCACAAATGGTTTTAAATGCTTCTCTGGGATCCCCTTTGTTCAGAAATAGCAGACATATATGGCTTTTACGTTGCTTTTTGGTAATTAGAAGGCCGCTAAATGCCACTGCGCACCACACGTGTATTATGCACAGCAGTGAAGGGGTTAATTAGGGAGCATGTAGGGAGCTTGTAGGGTTAATTTTAGCTTTAGTGTAGTGTAGTAAACAACCCCAAATATTGATCTAGGCCCATTTTGGTATATTTTATGCCACCATTTCACCGCCAAATGCGATTAAATTAAAAAAAAAATGTTCACTTTTTCACACATTTTTTCACAAACTTTAGGTTTCTCACTGAAATTATTTATAAACAGCTTGTGCAATTATGGCACAAATGGTTGTAAATGCTTCTCTGGGATCCCCTTTGTTCAGAAATAGCAGACATATATGGCTTTGGCGTTGCTTTTTGGTAGTTAGAAGGTCGCTAAATGCCGCTGCGCATCACACGTATATTATTTCTAGCAGTGAAGGAGTTAATTAGGTAGCTTGTAGGGAGCTTGCAGGGTTAATTTTAGCTTTAGTGTAGAGATCAGCCTCCCACCTGACACATCCCACCTCCTGATCCCTCCCAAACAGCTCCCTTCCCTCCCCCACCCCACAATTGTCCCCGCCATCTTAAGTACTGGCAGAAAGTTTGCCAGTACTAAAATAAAAGTTTTATGGGGGGTTTTAGGTTTTTTAAAAAAAATAAAAAAATAATTCTTCTGCTGTGTAGGACCCCCCTTAGCCCCCAACCTCCCTGATCCCCCCCCCCAAACAGCTCTTTAACCCCCCCCTTTGCCTTTATTGTGCACCATATTGGGTACTGGCAGCTGTCTGCCAGTACCCAGTTTGAAAAATAATAATGTTTTTTACATTTTTTATTTTATTAAATTTTTTCTTTATTTCTGTAGTGTAGCTGCCCCCCCCCTCATCATCCAACCCCCCACCCTCTCCCAGATGCCTTGATTTTAAAATCCCACCCTCCCCAGTCCTCTCTCCCACCCTCCAGATCTACAGCATATTGATGCTGTTTTTATAGATCTCTCATGCACGAGCACGCTCGTGCACGGCTCTCGTGCATGCGCCCGTGCACGCGCACGCACCCGCACAAGATCCCTTCCCCCTCCTCCACCAATGACTGCCCACCCGCCTCCCTGGATGAGCTCCCACCCACCAACGATAACGGCCATCGATAGCCGATGCAGAGAGGGCCACAGAGTGGCTCTCTCTGCATCGGATGGCTAAAAACAGTTATTGCAGGATGCCTCAATATTGAGGCATCACTGCAATAACATGAAAGCAGCTGGAAGCTATCAGGATCACTTCCACTGCTTTCAAAGACCAATGACGTATGGGGTACGTCCTTGGTCATTAACTGCATTTTTTTGCAGGACGTACCCAATACGTCGTTGGTCGTTAAGGGGTTAACTTTGGTCAGTTAGGTACAGGTGTAAATGAACTTGTACAGTGATCTAACAAATCACTGCATCTTGTACAATTCACCATATTTTAAAGGGACATAATACTCAAAAAATGTCCATGTAATATCTAAAATAGAATATTTCAAAATGTATTAAAATGAAAGTAAATTTTGATGCTAAAGTGCCCGGTTTTTAAAATTCGATTAAAAACAGGGGCACTTTAATTCATCAAAATTTACATTTCACTTGTGAAAAAATACCTACCTTTTAAACTTGACAGCCGCTCCAGCTTCCCCCGGTCGTCGCAAGCCATTTCTGAAGTCAGAACTGATGGATAGGTCATCCTCCAATCACGGCTTCCCCCCGGGGGAATCAGTGTCTGATTCAACACTTTGATTGGAGGAAGCCGGATTCCTCATTTTAGACCGAGGAAGAGGCTTTGCGATGGGCGGAGGAAGCTGGAGCGGCTGTCAAGATTAAAAGATAAGTATTTTTTCACAACACAAGTGAAATGTAAATTTTGATTAATTAAAGTGCCCCTGTTTTTAATCAAGTTTTTAAAAACCAGGCACTTTAGCATCAAAATTACATTTTTTGTTTTGTTTGTTTATTTGTTTATAGACATTGTGCTGTGCTGAATACAATTTACAGTTATATTTTAAAGCAAAAGCAGCAAACTAAATGATGAATATTGCAATGTTGTTTTCATTTTCTTAATTTAAAGGTTTATGTGGAATGTATTGTTTACTTTAAAGGGTTATTATAGTGGAAACATTACACACTCTAATTAGCAATAGCAGCCATTGAAGTACTAGCAACTCAGCTATGCTATGTGATTAACCCCCACAAACGAGATTAAACACGTAGTTAAGTGCTGTTCAGGAGGTGCAGGTCCTGATGGGAAACTGTTGCTAGTCGCACAGCTGGGCCATATGACTGCTGCTGCAGGTCAGCAGCAGTTTGCACTCAACACCTGCAGTACTCTGCAGCACCTGAGCAGTACTTTAAATATGTGTATAAACAGTTGCTTAGGTTAAACACAAAGGACTCCATTTATCAAGCTGCAATAGCAGCTTCAGAACCCTGGTTTTTCAGGCTCGCGTTAGCTAGTTAAGTAGCAAGGGTCTTAAGCTCATTGCTACTTAACCTCTCCACCACCTAATGTGTGGTGGATGGCAAACATCCTATTTGGATCAGATTGGGATGATTCACAGCCCCTTCTTGCATGTTATTGGCCACTTGAGAGCAGGGGGCAGCATTGCACAAGCAATGATTCATCTAATTTTATTTGATTTGATTGTTTGACATATATGCAGTTTTTTCTTACAACAACAAGTTTGTATGTTTTGTTCAATGAAACATTTGATTGATTGAGGTTTCCTTTTTAAGGACGTCACTGAGAATTGTTTGTGATCTCTGATGAAGCACATGTGCGAATGCACGAAACACGATAGATCCTGTGCCGCCCACACTGTTTGTGAAGACACAGTTTAAGTTTGAATAAACTTGCTATTCAGAATTACGGCAACCGTTTCCATCTTTCCTTATTGACAATGTTAAATATCGGCAGGTACTACTCTCCGCAAGACTGGGCAAACAAGGTATAATGACAGCAAACCTTGTCTGCCGGCATATTGATAAATGGAGCCCATAGCATTGCAGGGACACTAGTAATAAATTACAAATTAGAGCACCTATGCGAAGATTGACTATTGAAACAAATAAAAGGGACTTAAATTCATGAAGTATAAGATACTTCATGTAGAAAGCTGCTTTATTTGTTTCAATCGATCACCGCTCTTAGCTGCTACTGCAGTCCACAGCAAAAAAATTTTTTTGCTAAGAGATGACGTTTTCACCTCTTAGCCAATAGCCGTGCAGTAAATCTGGCTCCCAAGAGTGCCAAGCCAGATTTACCACATGGCTATTGGCTAAGAGGTGAAAACATCACCTCTCAAGCCAAACAGCGATCTGCAGTAGTCTGCCTGAACAGCTAAGAATGGCAATCGCTTGAAACAAATAAAGGAGCTATATACATAAAGTATCTTATACTTTATGAATGAAAGCCCCCTTTATTTGTTTCAATAGTCAATCCCAGCGTTTAAAAAACGCTAGGATTGACTTTCAATTTAATGGTCCTTTAATTGTTAAAGTTTTCATTTCAGTAAAGCAAGAACATCATTATTATGTATATATGAAATTAATATGGAATTCATAATTAGTAATTACTGCATTATTTTAATCTTCTTAAATTAGTTACCTGCCATAAAAGTTAATTGAAAGATGACACTGTTGTATCTCACTATGAGGAAGATTATTTTCCATCTGAAAAAGCTTATTAACATGTTTCCAGTTTTCTCATTAACGTCTACAGGGATTTCTGTGGCTGAATTCTGTGATGATTTCAGTTGGAGTACAGTCTATCCTTACAATACAACACTAATACATTACCTCAGTTTATTATTGCATGCTTTTCAGTTAAAATACAACATAATGTGCCTGTTACTGGAATAGTCACACACAGATTAGCAGGTTTAAAATGTTATGAGATTCCGTTCCTGTAGGTGTTACAGAAAATATCCATTTTTCTTTGAAGAAAAAAAGCTATTTGAATTTTAACAGAGATTTTGTTAATGAGCCGTATTATGTACTTTAAAAGGTAAGCTGATTTACCTCATTAAACAAAGTACTGCATGTTTACCCAGTGAATTTGTCACTGATTGTACAATAAATAATATATTCCTAGACAAAACAGTCAATATAGGACATTTTTTCAATGCTTTTTGTTTTTATGTTTATATCTTTGGCACAAGTAGGCAATTGTGTACGGGCACATTGACCTTTCTGTCAAATACAACTTTGCTTTTCCTAACTGGTCATTTACAAAAACATTTTCAATACATTCCTCATCATTATATATTCTCTATTCAGTAGACCCAGGCTACTCTTAAATGTATATGAAACCCCAAAATGTTCCATTGTGATTCAGAGCATACAATTTTTTTTAAGAAAAGGTTCCAATTTACTTCTATTACCATATTTCCTTTGTTCCCATGGTATTCTTTGTTGAAGAGATATTTTATGTGTCTGGAGCACTATATGACAGGAAATAGTGCTGCTATCTTCTGCTATAGCAAATGGATAACATTCTTGCAAAACTGCTTCCATATAGTTAGGGTTGCCACCTCGGCCATGTTTTCCTGGACACTTATGAGTTATACATGCTGCAGGGTGTGCAGGTAGGAACATGAATTTCAACCCTGGAAAGTAGACAAATAGTGACAATGAACAGCACTATTCATATTCCTCCCTGCACACCCTGCAGCATATATAACTCGTAAGTGTCCAGAAAAACATGGCCGAGGTGGCAACCCTACATATAGTGCTCCAGGGATGGGTAGGCTTCTGAGCTAACGTCCCTGCTTTTCAAAAATACTTTTTTTTTTACTAGCGCACATGGATATATTGTGCTTTTTAAAACAGCTGGTCCTAGTTCTAAATGTTAACACATAGTGCTCCATTTATCAAGCTGCGTATGCAATCACATAGTGCTCCATTTATCAATCTGCGTATGCAATCACATAGTGCTCCATTTATCAAGCTGCAAATGCAAACACATAGTGCTCCATTTATCAAGCTGCAAATGCAAACACATAGTGCTCCATTTATCAAGCTGCGTATGCAATCACATAGTGCTCCATTTATCAAGCTGCGTATGCAATCACATAGTGCTCCATTTATCAAGCTGCGTATGCAATCACATAGTGCTCCATTTATCAAGCTGCGTATGCAATCACATAGTGCTCCATTTATCAAGCTGCGTATGCAATCACATAGTGCTCCATTTATCAAGCTGCGTATGCAATCACATAGTGCTCCATTTATCAAGCTGCGTATGCAATCACATAGTGCTCCATTTATCAAGCTGCGTATGCAATCACATAGTGCTCCATTTATCAAGCTGCGTATGCAATCACATAGTGCTCCATTTATCAAGCTGCGTATGCAAACATATAGTGCTCCATTTATCAGGCTGCGTATGCAATCACATAGTGCTCCATTTATCAAGCTGCGTATGCAATCACATAGTGCTCCATTTATCAAGCTGCGTATGCAAACACATAGCGCTCCATTTATCAAGCTGCGTATGCAAACACATAGTGCTCCATTTATCAAGCTGCGTATGCAATCACATAGTGCTCCATTTATCAAGCTGCGTATGCAATCACATAGTGCTCCATTTATCAAGCTGCGTATGCAATCACATAGTGCTCCATTTATCAGGCTGCGTATGCGATCACATAGTGCTCCATTTATCAAGCTGCAGATGCAATCACATAGTGCTCCATTTATCAAGCTGCGTATGCAATCACATAGTGCTCCATTTATCAAGCTGCAGATGCAAACACATAGTGCTCCATTTATCAAGCTGTGTATGCAATCACATAGTGCTCCATTTATCAAGCTGCGTATGCAATCACATAGTGCTCCATTTATCAAGCTGCGTGAGTGAGCCTGAAGCTGAAGGTTAATAAGCAGAGGTCTTTAGACTGCAGCTTTTGAACCTGTGCACCAGCTCTTAGCTGGTGTATTAAAATCAACCCGGACACTTTCGTCCAGGGATATTAACAGGCCCTACTCACGTGCCATTGCTATTGGGATAGCAAGAGCAGGGGGTGACATTGCACAATGTTAAAGGGATAGTAAACACCAAAAATGTTATTGTTTAAAAAGACAGATAATCCCTTTATTTACCATTCCCCAGTTTTGCATAACCAACACTGTTACAGAAATATACTTTTTACCTCTGTGATTACCTTGTATCTAAGCTTCTGCTGACTGCCCCTTAACTCAGATCCTTTGACAGACTTGCATTTCAGGCAATTAGTGTTGACTCTTAAATAATTTCACGTGCATGAGCACAGTGTTATCTATATGAATCACATGAACGCCCTCTAGTGGTGAAAACTGTCAAATGCAGAGGCGGCCTTCAAGGGCTTAGAAATTAGCATATGAGCCTAGCTATGTTTAGCTTTCAACTAAGAAAAACAAGAGAACAAAGCAAATTTGATGATAAAAGTATATTAGAAAGTTGTTTAAAATTACGTGTCCTATCTGAATCATGAAAGTTTAATTTGGACTTTACTATCTCTTTAAATTCAAGCAGCATATTGCTACCCACTTTCTGCAATCTCAGACAGACAGGTTCGCCTATATTATCCATATAACACCCCTTCTTGTAAAACGCATTTGTGTTTTAACCATGAACTACATGTTAGCAACATTTGAGCCTACATCTCTTTAACTTTGGTTATTTAATCAATTTATTATTCTGGTATACTCTGCACATTCTGTTTGTGACAGCAGACTTCAGTTGATTATTTGGTTCTCTAATATGTGTAGTACGATAACAAAAAATTGAAATTAACTTTTCACGTTGATCTAGTATGGTGTGATTCTGTGTGAGTTCATCAAGCTGTTATGTGCTACATTTTTTGTTGTCGATTTATTTTTTTATTGTCAGGGTGACATGCTTTTTTTGTGTGATTTATTGTGTTTCCTAACATTAACATAAGATATATTTAGTTATTTCTTATATGTATTTACACTGTTTTCCTGGATGTTGGTCCAATTGCTTGTTCTAAATAAATTTCAGATACCAAAAAATTATTTTCAACAATATTAAAAATAGAAACAAGCAGCATAAAATTGTCTTAAATGTTTGGTCGTTCAGCAGGCCATATTAGTAGACAAAATGGATTACTATTTGTTTTTTTTCCAGCATGATATCATTATTATTATGACTATATCGTTTTCTTCAGAATTGTGTCCCTGTAATATCAGTTACTAGGAATATGGGAAGATAAGACCTCAGCAAGGGCATATTCATGGTTTCATTTATGGTTTATTAGTCAATTGAACACACAAATCAATTGCTTTTGATATTTGTATGTATGGATTTATACTGCTTTTATAGTTCTAGACATATTCATATAGCTATCTGGTGTTTGATTTAATATAATTTGATTTGATAAGACCTATTTTGCTATGATTTAATTTTTTATTTTTTTTTGCTTGTATCAATACAATCTCATATTAGATATTTTACACCATCTTGATCTTTATGCTGTTCTACCAAGTATCAGATTATGCAATACCCTTTATCTATATTGTTATATTGAGATTTCTTTATACACTTGTTGCATAGCGTGAGCTATATTTATGTCCTTTCCAATGTATTGTCTTTGTTAGTATAAAGTTTCTTTATTCAAACTTGGTAAATGCCAACTACCTGATTTATAAATGTTTTCCTACATAATCTAGACCGAGTGCATTAAAGTTGATCTGATATACTGTAGCCTTGTTACTTTATTTTTTTGTATCAGGCTGGTTTGCGGATATTTAAAATATAAAATAACATATTGTAAGCTTTTACACACTCTATTTACATCATCATATCATTTTTGTTTATGGAGTCTTATAGATGGTTGAGTAGTGTTATGTTACACTGCCATTTTATTTTGAATCTGCACGCGCTGATATATTGTGTTTTCCAAAACAACTGATCCTTGTTCTAAATATAAACACACATTATATATATGCCATTTGTGTTATAACCATGACTTACATGTTAACAACTTTTTGAGCCTTCTTCTCTTTAACTTGGCTTATTTAATCAATTTAATATTCTGGTATACTTTGCACATGCTGTTTGAGACAGGAGACTCCAGTCATTTTTTCTGTTTTCTAATGAGTGTAGTATGATCAATGTTTTTCACAGTGATCTTGTATGGTGTGATTCTGTGTGAGAAGATAATGCTGTTTTGTGCTATATTTTTCTTGTGATTTATTTTTTTATCTTCAGTGTAACATGTTATTGTGTTTCCTAACATTAACATAAAGTACATTTGGTGATTCATTATTTCTTATATATATTTTTTGTGATTTTCACTGTTTGACTTGGATGGTAGGTGATGTTGCTAGATGTTGGTCAAATTGCTTCCTCTAAATAAATGTAAAATACCAAAAAATCCAGCATATTGTTTTGGGGAAAAAAACTTTACAATTATAATCTACGCCATGTTAATATTGGCTGTAAATTTTATCTTTAAATCTGTGGCAAATCTTCATATCTATGTGCTTTCCAAAACGGTTATTTTTAGCTAAGTATTGTCTTTGTTAGCATAAAGTTTTTTTTATTCAAACTTGGTGAATGCCAACTATCTGATTTATTGATGTTTTCCTACGTAATCTAGACCCAGTGCATTTAAATTGATCTGATATACTGTAGCCTTGTTACTTTATTTTTTTTTAAATCAGGTTGGTTAGCGGATATAGGAGCCGATTTAACAAGGGCCCGAATGGCCCCTAATTGCCCTGTTTCCGCGCGAGCCTTCAGGCTCGCCAGGAAACAGTAGTTAAGAAGCAGCGGTCTTAAGACCTCTGCCTCTAAACTCATACGCCTCCTCTGAGGCTGCGGACATCAATTTGCCCAATCGTGTACGATCAGGCTGATTGATACCCCCTGCTAGCAGCCACGAATCTGCAGGGGACTGCATTGTACAAGCAGTTCACCAGAACTGCTTGTGCAATTTTAAATGCCGATAGTGTATGCTGTCGGCATTCAGCGATGTCTGGTGGAGATGATCCGTTACATCAGCCCCATAGTCTTTATAATATATAATAACATATTGCAAGCTTTTACACACTCTATTTACATCATCATATCATTTTTCTTCATACACGGCTGAATACAATATTTGTTTCTTTTTGGTCCATCAGGGTTATTGTGAGCAGTTATAACCAATACCTGGAATAATTATAAGTTTGCACTCAGTAACAAAATCTGTTCATCATTTTTTGGGGTGGAAATTTGCTCTAAATTATTAACAGCTAATAAATAATTTACTTACATTATAATAAGACAATTAATTAGAACTTCAGTATTATTTTGCTAGGTTAAAAGGATGTGATTAATTAAAAAAATCTTTAGTTTATCATTTGCTGGCAGCTTGAAAATCAATGCCTAAATGTGGTCTTAACCCGTGGCCATCATTCTGCCACATGGGATAGGAAAAACATTTCAGTGTTTACCCCTTCAAAGAACCACAGTCCATCTTTTATAGCCCAACAAACAATTTTGTTTAGGCATTTTTGAGATACCCCCATTGCCTTTAAATTGCAAGATGGTACCTTTTTAATGTCTGGCAATGTACAGAGCAAGGAAGGAGCTAAAGGGGATTTTAAAAATAAAGGCACATTTTGCACCCCAAAATAACATCATTTAGACGCACCTATTGTCAATAAAAGAGGGTTAAGAGGTATGATGTAACTGTTGATAACTTTAGTTATATGTTTAGTCCTGTTATTAATACCAGTTGCCTATCAATGTTCTGCATATTTATTGGCAATGTAGTAATAACTTGACATTTTCTTCCAATGTCTGCAAGCAAAATAACTAAAGAAATATAAGCTGGAAACAAATAAAACTATTTGAAGGAATGCATGTTCTTTGTTCAAAGTCGCAGTTAAGATTAAAAGTAATATTTGATACAAATCCAGCTTATTAGGTTATATCTTTTTTTTTAATAAATGAAGTGTATATGTATTTTAGAAGCAATCATATTTTCAGCATAGTAAAATGTATGCACTAGATTTAAGAAGCTGCTATGTTATAGAGGAAATGCTCAAGCATTCAGCACTTCAATTAAAAAAGCAGACTCTAGGAATAAAAGTAGAACATGCCATAAAAATGAATACCTATCAACCTCTGTCTATAATGCAGGAACATCTTGTGCTGCAAAGAGAAAAACAAACATATTAAAATAGCATAGAAAATAATATGCATAATATTGTAGCAATGTGAATCTTTAACAACAAAAACAAATATATATTTTACTGCCAGTGCTCAAGAAATCCGGGACCCAATACAATAATTCTATCCTGAGTGACACTTGTTGAAAATATTTTTAACAACTCTGCAGCACCTGAAATATAAACAGTAGCCACAAATATAGAACTGTGTTTTCAGCAGATAAAGTGACAGTTAAGTTCATATATAAAGTCTACATTAGCATGTAAACTTCTAAAAACATAATAGTGAAAAATAGAAGATTAAAGGGACATTAAAGTCAATGTTTTATGTATGCATAAGAAATTATTATTGACGCCTGCTGTCCTCCACAGAAATACTGGGCAAATGTTAGGTGACTGGGCATGGGTGGTAGGTGGGTATACACAATGGCCCCTCCAAAAAGCTCTCCATTATGCCCTTGACTTCACTATATATTATTTTCATAACTAATGTTTTTATGGCTTTGGTTGCCAGTAATACACAAATCAGTAATTGTTACCTAATTGGAAGCATTTATTTGACTACCCTTATTTCCACTAACACAGCAGTGTTTTAACCCCCACGCCATGACTGCCAGTAACACATAATAATAGTGATGGACACCTGGCAACCCTAGAAATTATTCACTGCATGCAAAAAAAATCTTTTTTTAAAAAGCAGGGAAACCCATTGAAAAGCCTATTGAATATAGTTTATCTCCTAGTTTCTCAACCTTTGGTAAATGTACCCCTGAGAGTACTTGGAGACTTGTCAAGGGGTACTCCATGGATTGTCCTTCATTTTTTCCCCTTGGTGTAGCTATTGTAAACATAATATATATCACAGAAAGCAGTTTTTCTTCTTTTCAACCTCAATCATTACTAAAGGGTCAGGCTGTATTTTAATTGCATTGCCCTGTCTTGGTGGGCCACTGATTCACCTTAGATCAGGAAGTCCTTAAAATCTGGCTTGTTAGAGATATTTGCGGACTGTAGTTGATCTTCACTGATATAAAGTCCTATGGAAAGCAAATCACTGTGAGATAGTGTCACTGGGACAAGTTGCAGATATGTGCCATTGTGAACTGTGGTATGTATTATACCCAAGTATGCCATAGTAAAACCATAAATATCACTTTCCTCATCATCATCCACTAAAATACAAGATTTTATTTTTTTGTTTTGTTTTTAATGTAGTAGACAGAATATTATTTTGTGTGTTGCTATTATTCATTTGTTGTTCTATTATTTCAAAATATTTTCTTAATCTACACTCAGTTAAACTGAATTTTAAAATAAATTTATTAAAAAACAAAACGAAAAAATCCTGAAACAATGAGCCCCATATATTAATCAGTAGACAAAAAAGACTCCTGAGCGGTCTTATATTGCACAAGGCTGACTCGCATGTGCACGCCTGCTCATCAAGGGTTGAAAAGTAGAATGTGCTGCTTACTACTATTGAGGCCAATATCTGATTTCTGTATATTTTCTTTGGACAATAAATCTTATATAAATTGGGGAAATTGTGTGTGATTCCCATTTTTGCTCATATGAGAGTATGAGATCAATAATATTTAGGCAAAGAAAACCAATATGTCTGCACTTGCTATAGAAAGGATAGGAAACACTGCTTTATTTCACTTCCTTTGTTGTGGCCTCTCTGGGGGATTTAAGGGTAAATTAAATGGAAAGTCAACTTGATTTTTCTTTATTGTTTAAAAAGATAGATAATGCCTTTACTACCGGTTCACGAGCTTTGCACAACCAACATTATTATTTTTATATATTTATAACCTCTAAATCTCTTCCTATTTCTGAGCCCCTGCAGGACACTTTTTATCTTGGTGCATTTTATTAGCTTTTCACAGCCAGTCAGTGCTAGTTCGTGTGTGCCATACAGATAACATTGTGCTCACACCCATGGAGTTGTTTGTGATTCAGCACTGATTGTCTAAAATGCAATACTGTAAAAAGCACTGATAGAAGGGGAAAGTCTGCAGATGCTTAGATACAAGGTAAAAAAAGTATATTAATACAACAGTGTTGGTTATGCAAAACTGGGGAATGGGTAATAAAGGGATTATCTATATTTTTAAATAATAAATTTCAAGTAGACTGTCCCTTTAAAGCTGGTTGATTATTTATGCATCAGAAGTAATTCACTCCATTATGAAGCATCTCAATATTTTAAACAAAACAGTATCAATCTTAGAATCCCCAAATCTGAATGTTTAATGTAAATATATATTCAAATTTTAATAAAAAGTCCAATATTAATGCCCCACACAAACAAAATACACTTTTTTTTCTTTCAGAACGAAAATATGACTAGATTCAGTCCTTTGATTCCATGCTGCTGCCCCATAGACATCTTGCCGAACTGCTCAGCTAAATATAACTAAAAATATGAAAAACAATGTTTTAGTGGATTGATTTAAAGGGACAGTATACACCAATTTTCATATAACTGCATGTAAGACACTACTCTAGAGAATAATATGAACAGATGCTGATCTAAAAATCCAGTATAAAACTGTTTAAAAACTTACTTAGAAGCTACCAGTTTAGCACTTTTAAAAACGATAGGTGGAACACCCACTTTAAGTGGGAAATAGCAGACACTCCCCCTTCCTTTGCATATGAAAAGACTCTTTACACAAACAGGAGCAAGCTGGAGTTGGTATAGATCAGTATTCTCCTAAAATTGTGTGGCTTGGTTAGGAGCCTGAAAGTCAGCATAATGTTATTTAAAAAGAAGCAAAACTGTATGGGCAATTTAAATGGATCATCTACAAAGCATTTATGCAAAGAAAAATCTAGTGTACCCTTTAATAATATGATGTATTTTTATGAAATTAGATAAAATATTATTTTATTGTTTCTTCAGATATGCAGTATGTTATAGGAATGCAGGATCCCTTAGAGAGGTAGAATAATAATGAATCGAGTGTAAATTATTTGATACATGTTATTTTTCAAAGGAGTCTGTCAGTACATATTATTTCTAAGAAGGAGCGTGGATGAAGTAGGCATGTCACTGATGAAGTAGGGAGTTATCCTGTGAAATGCAAAAGGCCACACCCACACTACATAAGCGGCAACTTTGGTGTTCTCGGAGCTGCCATTTGGAAAGCTGAAAGTGACCGTTTTTTGGTTCATTGGGCTTCTTTAATTGTAGGACATGGTTCACTTCTGTGCATAAGGGAATTAGCAGCCGGTGGTGAGATTAGGAAAAGTGACTGGTGGTTCAGGGATCCATGTACCAGGTACGAGCTATGGACTTTGGAAAGTGTCCATCTATAAAAAGAGCCTGTGATAAACTTCATATTGTTTTGAGATCATATATTGTGATTGAGATTCTTTTAAACTATTAAAACTTTTAAATTGTGTAATGTTTTAATATTGCACTTAGAGTTCCTTTGTGCTTGTGTCTTTTTGTTTTTAATCAAGGCCGTCATCAGGTGGTGACAGGGGTGACTCCTGTCAGGGGCCCAATGTGCCAGGGGGCCCCATGAGGCAGAGGATACTACAGCATAGTGCTATTGAGCATGGGAAATGTTATTACAAGGAGTAAAGCATTAGTATTCAAGAGGATTTCTAAGTGTGCACTAAACCACTATGCACAGTGTGAGACAGACTTGGCACTTAAGTTTGTACAGTGTGTGTCTGAGTCAAAAGGCAGATCACTTTCATTTGCAAAGGCGGTAAGACTTACTTAGTAAATGTTTTTTATTTCTTTGTGCAATTTTGAATTGTAACTTCAGTATGGTAGTAATTGTATGGTGGGGCCAGGGGTCCATAAAAACACATTAATATATATATATATATTAGTTACATTCCAGTTTACTGCCCCTTTATGCAAGGACTTTCCAGATGCAAGGACTTTTCCAGATACTAAGTACCACAGCTTATGGTTCCACCAAGACCATATAGAGTACAGCATTTTCAAAATACATAACTACAGCTGACAGATGGGAAGATTTGTATACCATATTTGAAGTGGTGCTCTTGGTTGGGGAAAATGGGGGAAAAAACAAACATATGTCAACCTTTCAAAAGTACTTTTCTTCATCTAGCCATCTACCCAGATCATTACTGTACAATTTTGAATTCACAGAATTATTTTTGTTTGCACATTTACAAATATGATTCTTTAAAAAGTGATCTCTTAATTTTTTTTTTATCATGCATGTCACACACTGTTGATTTAGGGGATGCAATGTGCAGAAATTTTACCTCCTGTGAGTGTTTCTGTGGGTGTCTGTCTTTATGTCTTTGTGCTTTTGTTTGTGTCTCTATGAGTATGTATGCATTTTTTTCTGTGGATGTCTGTGAGGGTGTGTGCATATGCCTTTGTGCTTTTTTCTATGTATGTCTCTGTGAGGGTGTGTGTATGTATGTCTTTGTGTATTTTCTCTGGATGCCTCTGTGAGGGTGGGTGGGTGTGTATGTCTTTGTGTGTTTTCTATGGATATCTCAGTGAGGGTGTGTGTGTATGTATGTCTTTGTGTGTTTTATGTGGTTGTCTCTGTGTGTGTGTATGTCTTTGTGTGTTTTCTGAGGCTGTCTCTGTCGGTGTTTCCTTGGGTGTATGTGCAAGTTTGAGTTTGTGTGTGTGTGTCCATTGTCTGTTCCTTTTTAGGACATTTTGACCTTACTACTGATCATTCACTTCTTTCTACAGACTTTGAGACTAATGAGACCTTTCATGAAGTCACCAATCTGCCATTTAACCTTTCAGTTATTGTTTAGGCAATTAAGGGCCCTTCCTTTCAGCCACTGCATGCTGTTGTCATCATTTAGTTGGCATCTTCCTTGACAAAAATAAATATAATCAGAACTCCATATTTTGTTTAGTAAATCTCCTTTTTTGATAAAACTGTATCTCATTACTTGTCAGGTCAATGTAAACAAGAGCTGAGTGTCTGTTTGGGTGTCTGTGTCTGAGTGTGTTTGTGTGTTTCTTTGCACTCATACACACAGTGTATGAGTGTGTCTGTGTGTTTCTGTGTTTGTGTGTTACTGCCTTTACAACATTTCCAAGTTTGACTACACTTAAGAATAAAGTGCATATACGTTTTAGTCACTTGGTCAAAAATTGCACATGTCAAAGGGGGGGGGGGGGGCTGATTAATGGGTAAGTCAGGGGGCCCAAAATTTCTAGTGGCAGCCCTGTTTTTAATTATGAAACATCTACATGCAAAATGTAAAACCTTTGTTTATATGAGATTTTGAGTTTAAAGTCCATTTAAAATGTAAAATCTTTGCATCCTAAAGTTTTCTCTTCTCAAAAGATTAATGTTCCTGTGCAGTCTCAACATTTATTCGCCAGCTTAAACCTACTTTTTCTCGCTGACACTCGCAGGGCTGCCCAGGTGCAATGATTGTAAAAAAGGGGCAGTCCCTGGGAGTGGCGAGATGGCTTGTATTAAAAGAAATCAAGCTTGCTGGAAAGGGACACTTCGCTCCTTAGTGCAAAGTTAGCAGAAAGCAGGGGGAGCACTTTAAAATTAAAATCCTACAGCCAATATAACCCACATTATGCTGCTTTCTGCATAGAGCATCTTACATTTGCCTGTATTTTAGTATTCATTTGTTTTTCTATTGGGGTTATAAGTGTTCGTATTGTTTGCTTTTCATTTTGTATTTATAAGTTTAAATTTCTGTGTGATTTTTGCACATCCAGTGTACTACAATTAAGATTTATGCCTTGCATATTTAATTTGGTTTATTCCTGTGTAAATTACATACAAATTTTACGTTTTTGTTAACATACGATTTTTGGTGAAAAATTTTGTTACAATTTTTAATGCACCTAAAAGGGACAGTTAAGTCACAAAAAAACTTTCATGATTTAAATAGGGAATGTAATTTTAAACAACTTTCCAATTTACTTTTATCACCAATTTTGCTTTGTTCTCTTGGTATTCTTAGTTGAAAGCTAAACCTAGAAGGTTCATATGCTAATTTCTTAGACCTTGAAGACTGCCTCTAATCTGAATTTATTTTGACCACTAGAGGGAATTAGTTCATGTGTTTCATATAGATAACATTTAGCTCATGCACGTGAAGTTACCCTGGAGTGAGCACTGATTGGTTAAAATGCAACTCTGTCAAAAGAACTGAAATAAGGGGGCAGTCTGCACAGGCTTAGATACAAGGTAATCACAGAGGTAAAAAGTGTATTTCTATAACAGTGTTGGTTATGCAAAACTGGGGAATGGGTAATAAAGGGTTTATATCTCTTTTTAAACAACAAAAAATCTGGTGTTGACTGTCCCTTTAACAATACAATTTTTCCCTGCTTTTTTGTGTGAATGGTTCAAATATTTGTTTTGTTTGATGTTTAAAATACTAATTTTGTTGTGCACATTTCATATGAAAATGCAGTATACGCCCCTTAGCGAGACACCCTGTTTTCCACCAGGGAAATAGATGGATTGGCGAGCATTCTTTAATAATCTCGCCAGCCCAGAGAGCTTTCAATCATCGAGCCCTTAGAAAATTCCCTATAAGGTTAAAACATTTTAGTTAATTGGAAAAAGAAAAGGACAAAACTGCAATAAACATATTTTAAACAGCCATAAATATATATTTT
Source organism: Bombina bombina (assembly GCF_027579735.1). Lineage (NCBI taxonomy): Eukaryota > Metazoa > Chordata > Amphibia > Anura > Bombinatoridae > Bombina > Bombina bombina. The sequence goes on from NC_069504.1 coordinate 157,556,086, forward strand.
ACGTTTTTGTTAACATACGATTTTTAGTGAAAAATTTTGTTACAATTTTTAATGCACCTAAAAGGGACAGTTAAGTCACAAAAAAACTTTCATGATTTAAATAGGGAATGTAATTTTAAACAACTTTCCAATTTACTTTTATCACCAATTTTGCTTTGTTCTCTTGGTATTCTTAGTTGAAAGCTAAACCTAGAAGGTTCATATGCTAATTTCTTAGACCTTGAAGACTGCCTCTAATCTGAATTTATTTTGACCACTAGAGGGAATTAGTTCATGTGTTTCATATAGATAACATTTAGCTCATGCACGTGAAGTTACCCTGGAGTGAGCACTGATTGGTTAAAATGCAACTCTGTCAAAAGAACTGAAATAAGGGGGCAGTCTGCAGAGGCTTAGATACAAGGTAATCACAGAGGTAAAAAGTGTATTTCTATAACAGTGTTGGTTATGCAAAACTGGGGAATGGGTAATAAAGGGTTTATATCTCTTTTTAAACAACAAAAAATCTGGTGTTGACTGTCCCTTTAACAATACAATTTTTCCCTGCTTTTTTGTGTGAATGGTTCAAATATTTGTTTTGTTTGATGTTTAAAATACTAATTTTGTTGTGCACATTTCATATGAAAATGCAGTATACGCCCCTTAGCGAGACACCCTGTTTTCCACCAGGGAAATAGATGGATTGGCGAGCATTCTTTAATAATCTCGACAGCCCAGAGAGCTTTCAATCATCGAGCCCTTAGAAAATTCCCTATAAGGTTAAAACATTTTAGTTAATTGGAAAAAGAAAAGGACAAAACTGCAATAAACATATTTTAAACAGCCATAAATATATATTTTAATATATTCATATTAAATGGAACATGTTCAGCATAATTAAAATAATGAACCAGTAGTAATTAAATACTTGCATGCACATTATTTTATTGTTATAACTTGTTTGTTTTAGCTAAACATCTGCTGATCTTAAAACTGACTCTGAAGCCCTGTACTTGATGATGCTAATGATATAATACCAATAGCAAGTAATTATGCAAAAGGAGCATTAAAGGGTCATTGTACTCAAAATGTTTATGTCATTCACATGAAAGAGCAGTATTTAAACATGTTGCTTATTATTTTTTAGTTTGTTTTTAATAACCTGAAAGAAATATGAAATAAAAGCTGCATACATTTAAAACTGAAACCTATACAGCGGTGTGTACTATTATTCATTGGCTACTAACTCCTTATTGAAATTATATCTCCTCGGTATATCTAGGTTCTGCATTTATTCACTGCATGTATTCACTGTTAAATCAAACCAATGGATTGGACAAAGCATGACATTTTAAGCAATTTTCCAATTTACTTCTATTATCAATGTTGCTTAGTTCTCTTGGTATCCTTTGTTAAAGGGTAACAATAGGTGAGCTCAGGAGCATGCACGTGTTTTTAGCCATCTTGCATCAGTGTTTGCAACAATGTTTATATCATTGTTATACATAGTTACAAACACTGCTGTCATAGAATGCTATAAGCACGTGCACACTCCAAAGCTCCATTTCAGCCTACTTAGATATACTCTTAAATAGAGGATACTAAAAGAACAAAGCAAATTAGATAACAGAAGTAAATTTAAAGTTGTTTCAAATGACATGTTCTATCTGAAAATTTTGACTTTACTGTCCCTTTAACCAATCTAAACAACCGTGCAGTGGATTAGAAAGATGTAGAAAATAAAGTCTAAAATCATGCAAGTTGAATACAAAGTATTTGCAGGGCTTAGAATGAGATCATTAAGTAATATACTGTAAGTAATATAAGTATATGTTTCCAAGCAAATGCAAAATCGAAATAAATAAAAAAAGATGTTTTTAATAGCAAATTGAACAAACAATCTCCTGACTTAGCGATTGATTTTTGCATCATCTTTGTATGCATTACTTTTTCTTTATTCAATATCCACATATTGAAAATTTATGGTTAACTCTAAATTACCGTATAATGGTTTTTTCCTAGTAAATGACTAATATTTCCGTTTGTGTTTCTTTCTATATTGGACCAAAGAGTATTTTAGAGCAGCAATAACAGTAAATCTATTGGAAATACAAATACATTTGCCTGCTAGGATTCTACATTTTTAAAACAAAAATTGCACTGTCACAAAGCGATCAAGTCTCTCAAATGCCCATTATAAAGTAAAGTAGCTGCAATGATTCACTTCTTATTAATTTCAAATATTTGATGAATAAATTGCAAAATGTTGACTCACAACACATTCATAGTCAGTTATTTATCCTATATTATAAAAGGCCAGGTATGTTTGTCCGATGCAGTCATGCGCAGTAGAGACTGCAGGGCGAGACAAACATACGTGGCCGTAAGGAAGAATCAGCAGTGACCAATGTGAGGATCAGACAGCAGAGAGCGGGTGAGCAGGAGCAGGGCGGGGGCGACCGTGCATGGGTGGGACCGCTGCACTGCAGATAATGGCCCATGTACATGTGTTTTAGGACTAGTTTTTACTAAAAGACAAATTCTATATTCCTCAACTTGCATATAATCATGAATTTATACAATAATTGAAAGCTTTCTGCTCTGGCGACATTATCTAAGAGGTCACATTAGTACTGGGAGACCACTCAAAGAATTTTAAAAAGGAAAAGTTTCGCTTGAGAGATTTTTATCCCTCTATGCAGATCGCAGCATGTGAAGGAGAGACACATACATTGCACTTTAAAATATTTTATATCATTTCTCTCCATGACGGCACATTTTTGATCATTAGGCTTTAAAAAAGAAACATTTACTGATCTGTTTTTTTTTGTTGTTGCTTATTTTTACTTTTTTAATGTGATATTGATTTGTCCTGTAATTTTTATACATTTTATAATTCAAAAATTGAGGAAAAGATCAGTATAATGACCAAATCAAATATAATATAGTTCCTATGACTGTGATCAGCAGGTCTTCTCTGTCTCTCTTTAGTTTGGTTTGTTAAGATGTGCCCTCTTGCTACTTGCATATGCTACTTGCTTCTATGGAGCCCAAACCAATTCATTTTTGATAAGACTATTCCCAATAAGACAATGACGTGTTTCATCTTTATAAGGAAGTGGTGCTGTCACTAATTTGTTTCATTTTCTACTTTGGGAGTTTTGCAGTTACTCCCTATGACTTGCATACTGATATAGATAAGGTGGTGACTTCATTAAGGATAACATTGCTACTCCCATACAAGCTTCTTTATAAACTCCCACTTCACACTTCTGCTTGCTAATAAATATTCCTCTGCAGTAAAGAGAGTGTCTAAATTCTCTAAAGTTGTCTGTAGCACACTATATTTAGCAAGTCTCTAGGGCTCTAGCATATCTACATCATGTGATCAGACAGACGGGTGTCCCTGTGGGTAAAGCTTTCTCTGTCTACCGATAAAACCGCCCCTGGTTATAGTATGTATAGAGTGTCATTCAGTCAATAAAAGTACTTTAGATATTGATTTCTGCAAAGCAATGAAACATAGAAACATAGCTTTGAGGGCAGATAAGAACCAGAAACCACATTTAGTCTGCCCATATTCTTTTCAATGTCTAGGTTTAATTAATATCAGTCATTTAGGAATCACTCCACTGTATGCATATCAATTTTCCTTTCTGTATATTAGTGATTTTGCAATTTGCTCGGAAATTTGAAACCAACATAAACTTCTAATCATGTCACTATATTCTGAAATTTCTCCTAAATTTTACTGAAGCTCATATATATTTTGTGCTTTTGTCCCATACACAGTTTTAGTAGGTCTTTCAAAAAAATTATTTATACTCTGTTGTTGTTCAATATAGCTGAAGTTGCAGCTATGATTTAAGTTTTATCAATTTATAAATTAGATTTCTCAGATACGTATAACTCTTGATTACAATAAATAACTTTTGAGTGTGTCTCAATAGACAATAACTTTAAATCTGTGAAACTTAAATTGATACAGAAGTTTTGGGATATTTTGTGGGCTATTTTTAGTTGTTTTTCCACAATTTCAGATTGAGCTATCTGAAATTGACCCCACATTTTTCTTTCATGTTTCAGATAGAACATACAATTTTACACAACTTTCTAATGTACTTCTATTATCAAATTTTCTTTGTTTTCTTGTTATCCTTTGTTTAAATGCAGGAAGGTATGCTCAGGAGTGTGCACGCGTCTGCAGCACTAGTAAGCATCAGTTTTGAAAAAATGTTATACATTATCAAGAGCACTAGATAGCATCACTATTTCCTGTCATGTAGTGACATGCACTCTGCCTATCTAGATATTTCTTTAAAAAAAATAATATGAGAACAAAGCAAATTTGATAATATAACTAAAGTGAAAATCATTTTTTAAAATTGTATGCCCTATCTGAATCATGACAAAACAAGTTTGGGTTTAAAGTCCCTTTTAAAATGGGATGCAAAAAAAATATTATTTCAGTTTCATTAGTCTCACAAATTGCCACAGCCTGGAAAAATATTTATAAAAAAGTGGGTTCACTGTACAGAGGAGTGATGACTAGGGATGGGCGAATTTGTTTATATTCGAATTTGAATGTTAGAACGAATGTTATTGTAGAAATTTGATTTACATAATAGAATGTTAAAAATTCTATTATCGAATGTTATTTACAGTTTTCGAACGTCACTTTTGAATTCAAATGTCACATTCGAATTTGAATGTGACATTCAAATATTACATTTATAAAACACAGTTGTAGACTAGAAATACTATTTCGTATTTGAATGTCACATTCAAATCCTAATGTCACATTCAAATTTGAATATTACATTTATAAAACACAGTATTAGAATAGAAATACTATTTTTAAAATGTAATATTCAAATTTGAATGTAACATTCAAATTCAAAAGTAACATTCAAATTCTAATAATGTGTTTTATAAATGTAATATTTGAATTTAAATGTCATATTCGAATATTACATTTATAAAACACTGTTAGACTAGAAATACTATTTCTAATTTGAACGTTACATTCAAATTCGAATGTCACATTCAAATTCGAATATTACATTTAAAAACAGTATTAGACTAGAAATACTATTTTGAATTTGAAAGTGGGATTCAAATTCGAATGTAGCATTCGAATTTGAATGATACATTTATGAAACACAGTTGTAGACTAGAAATACTATTTAAAATTTGAATCTTACATTCAAATTCGAATGTCATATTCGAATTTGAATATTACATTTCGAAATTGAATGAATACATAGCTAAAGATTCTATTATTCAAACGAATATTTTCCAAATTTATTGAAAAATTGGAAATTGAAAATTTGAAAAATGTAAAATTATGTAATAGAGCATATATAATATGATATATTTTCACTGGAGTTTATATTTTTCTACAAATTTATAATATATATATATATATATATATATATATATATAAATACACTTTATATTTTTTGAAATTTATATTTTTCCCTAAAAAAAAAATTCTTCACTTATGAAATTGTATAGGGTTGTATGATAATCATTTATACCACTAGCGAGAGTGTTTGTTACAAACTGTCTATGAAAAACTATTCATGACTATTTCTAAATATATTTCTCACATACCCATTAGGTGGCAGCACTGTTTTGCCACATTTTGGTGCTCTAATTTGCAAATGCTTTATTTAAGGCACTGTGTCAGTAATGTTTGTTTAAAGGGACATAATACACATATGCTAAATCATTTAAAACTGATGCAGTATAACTGTAAAAAGTTGACAGGAGAATATCACCTGAGCATCTCTATGTAAAAAAGGAAGATATTTTAACCCACAACTTCCTCAGCTTAGCAAGAGTAAGTTCTGTGTAAAAAATTATACTCAGCTGCTGCCCAGCTGCAGGTAAAAAAAATAAAAAATTAAGAAATAACCTGCAGCCAATCAGCATCAACAGTGCTGAGGTCATGAACTCTTTTACTGTGATCTCATGAGATTACACTTAACTCTCATGCGATTTCATAGTAAATTGCCTGAAACTGAATAGGGAAATAACATGAGATTTCACAAGGCTCAATCCCTTAGCTGTCCCGGAACAGACATACTGATTTGCTGCTTAGAAGTCCTTTACAATGGGATGTGGCTACTGAGGAACTTTTGAGGTAAAATATCTTTCTTTTTAACATAGAGATGTTCAGGTGATATTTTCTAGTCAGCTTTTTACAGCTATGCTGCATCACTTTCAAGTGTTTCAACATTTGGGTATCATGGCCCTTTAAGCATGAATAAGGGCTGAGTGTTAGCCCGAAACGTCGCTTTAATTTATAGGACCCTACATTGTTAAATAAAGGTCTTTTTATTAAGCTAGCAGCTGGAGGATCATTTCTTCTTTTAAATACTTTGGGCATGGTAAGCTCACTCCTTGGAGTGCTTAATTGAGGTGTGCTGTTTCCTCATATCCACATTTGTATTTGCTATACTAATTGGAATACTTGCACCCCATAATGACTGCTGAAGCATCAGGTCTGCAAAAAAGTCCCAAAACCTTTGTATACTCTGAAGAGGCTGCCCAAACTATCTTTTTTCTGTTGCACGAAGAGATTTCCTTATTTATGCTCCTAAAGAGAGATCAGGCAAACAGCTGGAAAAAGATAGTATCAAACAGATGGTGCTACAATTACATGCTGTGACTCTCTCAGAATACTATAAAGTGCAAAGAATACCAAGAGGCCTTAGGATGTCAACCTGCCAGACATTTTTTGCAGACAGACCAGACTACTGCAAGAGATTTCAGAGTATTCTCAACAAGTGCTCCTTTAATCTCATTACGTGGACTGTTGAGTGTGCACAGAAAGAAATTACAAAGTATAAATCTGAGATTGAAAAAGCTAAACAAGAACTGCAACAAAATATATCTTTGGATGATTTTTTAAAAATAAACTTTTAAATAGTAACTCACTTTAATTTAATACACGCAACGTGCTCCAATTAAAAAATATACACTCATTAATACTTTTCAACACATTTTATCACATATATGTATCAACAATTTTGAAAACACAGTTTGTTACTATGACATCACATCAAGGGAGGAGTTTTTCAGATAACCATTTAAAAGTATGCTAATCACACACACCTCCACATCTTTGACAAAGCGCCAGAAGAGCGTGAAACACGTCAGATGACGTCACACTCCACACACCTGTGTCTCCTGGTAGTCACACCGCTAGCATTTGCCGAGTGTTTGTCCTACATGCCACAATAAAGGTATGATCAATTTGCTTTACTTTGACTCATGAGTCTGTGTTGTGCCTTAAATAGTGGACATTTCTGGTCTGGGAGCAACTTATAAGGAAAGTTTCTTTGTTTATTGATGAATACAAAACACTGGTTGAAAATGTTACCAAATCTGTTAATGATTACAAGAAAGTATTGGAAGAAAGGAAACGTACCAAGTTTTACTGAGATGAGCAAGATTATACCCAAGGCCATGTCTACTGGTGGTCTCAGAGAGTGAATCAAAGTGGTATGGCTAAACCATGCCCACAATGGCAAAGACGGAAGAAAAAACGTAATCTCGGTGAGACACTGAGTGAGTCTGAATCAACAGCTTGTTTTTTGATGGAGTATTCCGATGTCGACACCGGAGGGGCGGGAGGAAACATCAGTCAAAGCCAGTGCCCCCAGGACCGAAGAAACCACAGCAAAAACGGTGGGGAAATCGCAACAAGCAACATTAAATTCAATTTGTGGGAGTGATAACCTGGTGAGTAGTGGTTCCGACATGGGACTTATGATATACACTACCCAGGCACCTGACCAATGTACATAGGGATTGTTTTGCTTCAAAATGATTCAAGCAATAGTAATTTTGGGACTAACTTGCAGGACATTGCACATAATAATATTGTACATAACATCTCTGGTATAAGTTTAACCCCTTAACAACCAACGATGTACAGGGTACATCCTACAAAAAAATGTCCTTAACGACCAAGGACGTACCCTGTACATTGTTGGTGTTTGAAAGCGGTGGAAGCGATCCTGATCGCTTCCAGCCACTTTTATGTTATTGCAGTGATGCCTCGATACTGAGGCATCCTGCAATAAAATATTTTAACCATCCAATGCAGAGAGAGCAACTCTCTGCATCAGCCATCGATTGCTGTGATCGTTGGTGGATGGGAACTGACATGGGAGGCAGGTGGGCAGACATTGATGGGAGGAAGGAGAAAAAGGGGGCGGGATTGTGGGCAGGGTCACCAGGGGCGCGTGCAGGGGGCGGAGCGGGTGGGAAGCTACACTATGGCACATTTAATTTTGTACATACGGTGGGAGAAAGGACTGGGGAGGGTGGTAATTATTAGCTAAGGGATCTGGGAGGGGGTGCAGGGTTGGATATTGAGGGGGGAAGCTACACTACAGAAAAGTTTTCCAAATAAAAAAAATACATAATTTTAAGGCAAACTGGGTACTGGCAGACAGCTGCCAGTATCCAAGATGGCGCACAATAAGGTAGAGGGGGAGGGTTAGAGAGCTGTTTGTGGGGGTCAGAGAGGTTGGGGGCTAAGGGAGGATCCTACTGTCATATAATTGTCTCTCCTTTCAGGATATAACAACTTACTATTGTTTACTGTGCCTTTAAGACTGTTATTTGCCTTACCCTATTTAAACTCATTCTGGTTACCTCACAGTGCTTGGTATTTTCCTCCTTAGAGCCTGTAACCTGAGCCTCACTCTTGCTGACCTCGTTAGCAATCTCCAGCTGTCAGTCCTAGACAGATCCTCTGTTTACTTCAGACCGGGTGAGTCCTGTAAGCTAGCTCTTCTGCTGCATTTAACTCCACATAAGGTACCTTATTATTGTTATTTAAAACTTATTACTACCTTATACCGCAGTGTGAACTCTGGGACTTTTGTGCAACTTAGTTCTGAACCATTCCTGACTTTCCTTTCAACTGAAACACAGTAAGCTTACTATATTTTGTTCCTCATTATTCTTAGAATTGGTAAGTCTATCTTTTAAGTAATCTGCTGTGTATGCTGCGCCCATCAGCTATAGATTACTTTGAGAAGCATACCTAAATTAAGGAAGATATCCAACTTCACACTGTTCTCTCTTAACAGTTGTTGAAGTATGATATCTACCACACACAATATATTTTTATCTAAGAGTAACTTATTTCTACAGTTGTGGTTCTTAAAACATACGCTTTATTAAATGTTTTACAGGAAAGGAAACCTGCACGACATATAAAGTGTCATTCTGAAATAGGAATAGGAATTATTCTATCAGTATTTATTCCAATCCTACAATAACCTGTGCATATTGTTACACTCTTGTTACATAATACCAAGCCCGAAAATGAACCCAGTAGATTTGGTTACTCATGTTCAAAGTTTAACAGATAAGGTTGAGTCAATGGCACAAGCTTTGGCTTCTGTGCAACAAGAAAATATAACTTTAAAACAGTATATTAAAGAAATTGCAGACAAACAGAAGGTTGATATTAACCCTGAACCCACTCTCTCAGCACCAGATACATTCTCAGGTGATAGGAAGCATTTCAGAGAATTTAGAAATGCATGTTATCTGATTTTTTCACTTAAACCCAGAACCTATCCCTCAGATCATACTAAAGTTTTGACAACTATATCATATTTAAGGGGAGAGCCACGCATATGGGCAAATACATTTTTTGAAAGTAATGACCCCATCCTGTACTCCTTGGATGCATTTTTTTCAGCTATGTCACAATTATATGATGATCCTTTTAAACAGCAAACAGCAGAGAATGCTATGAGATCTCTAAGACAGCTAAAGAGACCTGTAGAGGATTACATAGCTGAATTCAAAAAATGGTCAAAGGATGCTGGGTGGAATGATTTATCTTTAAAAAATCAATTTAGGTTGGGTCTTTCAGAAGCTCTAAAAGATGAGTTGGCCCGAGTAGAACCCCCTGCTACACTAGAAAGTCTAATAAACCTTAGTATATCATTAGACAGACGTTTAAGGGAACGCAAACAGGAGAGATATTTAGGGGATCAGGTATTAAAACGAACACCAGTATACAACACTAAGTCTACTACCATTACATCCCACGAACACATGGAGATTGGGGTCATCAAAGGACCACTTAATCCCCAGGAGAAACTACGTCGCAGACAGAATAATCTCTGCATGTACTGTGGATCAAGTGAACATACTATCAAAGATTGCCACATTCTAGCCCGCTTGAAAAAGGGTAAGAAGAACAATAATGGATACTGTTTAAATTTACATAACGTGAATACTAATCAATGCTCACTCTCTATTCTCATACAGTGGGAGAACAATCGACTTCACAACAGAGCTATCATTGACTCCAGTGCCAGCACTAATTATATTGATTTCTCATACACTGTAAATAATAAAATTCCACTAATAAAGAAATCAGTTTCTGTGTCACTTCGTGTCATTGATGGGAATCCATTACCATCTGGTCCAATTGAATACCAAACAATTCCACTGCGTGTTACCATATCTGAAAATCACACTGAGTACATCACTTTTGATGTAGTTCCTTCTCCTATCTATCCAATCATATTTGGACTCTCCTGGTTAAAATTACATAACCCAGTAATATGCTGGAAGACATGTAAGGTTCAATTTACTTCAGATTACTGTCTCTCCACTTGTTCTATTAATCAATACCTATTACTCACTGACTCTGATATAATACCTCCCGAGTATTCAGACTTCCATGATGTCTTTAGCAAACAAGAGGCAGAAAACCTACCCCCCCACAGGAAGTATGATTGTTCCATTGAACTGCTCCCTGGGGCAGACATTCCATGTGGACACATTTTTCCCCTATCAAAACCAGAACTAGAATACTTAAGGGGATATTTAGATGAAAATCTACGCAAAGGATTCATTAGGCCCTCCACATCACCTGCAGGGGCTGGCATGTTTTTTGTCAAAAACAAAGACAACAGTATACGTCCTATTGTAGATTACAGGGAGCTTAATTTACGCACAAAAAAGAACAGGTATCCTCTACCCTTAATTCCCGAGTTAATTGAGAGACTTGAGGGGGCTCTGTTTTTTACAAAATTAGATCTCAGAGGAGCATACAATTTGATCAGAGTTCGGGAAGGTGACGAATGGCTCACAGCGTTTCGTACAAGATACGTTCTATACGAGTACACTGTGATGCCATTCGGCCTGTGTAACGCTCCCGCAACCTTCCAGTTCCTGATTAACGATATCTTTAAGGATTATCTAGACATTTTTGTAGTGATATATCTCGATGATATATTGATATATTCAAATACACTGCCAGAACATATAAAACATGTCAGATTGGTTTTAACACGATTAAGGGAAAATCACTTGTACGCAAAACCTGAAAAGTGTGTTTTTCACAGTAACAATATCACATTTTTAGGTTATGTGATCACCCCCAATGGCATTAACATGGAAACTACTAAAATCCAGACCATTCAACAATGGCCAATACCTACTAGTAAAAAACAAGTGCAAAGATTTATGGGCTTCGCGATTTTTTATCGAAAATTCATTAAGAACTTTGCCCATCTAACTAAACCACTTGTTAAACTCACAAAATCTGATCAAAAGTTTCAGTGTCTAAAGAAACTCAAGAAGTCTTTGACAATCTTAAACTCCAATTCACCACAGCACCTATCCTAACATTTCCCAACCCATCGCTGCAGTATGTTCTAGAGGTTGACGCCTCGGATTTTGCCATAGGTTCAGTGTTATCACAAAGATTGTCATTAAAGGATCCCTTACATCCAGTGGCATTCTATTCCAGGGTGATGAAAGCTTCAGAACTTAATTATGCCATCTGTGAGAAGGAATTGCTTGCCATAAAATCCTCTTTAGAACACTGGCGACATCTGTTGGAGGGTACTTCGATACCTATACTCATCTACACAGACCATCGAAATTTACAATACCTTAAAACTAATAGAACCCTTACATCTAGACAAGCCAGATGGAACTTATACTTTAATAGATTCAACTTCCTAATTACCTATAGACCATCCTCAAAAAACGGAAAAGCTGACGCTCTATCACGAATGTATGAAAAACCTTCTATGCCTCACCTTAAACAAACAGTCATTCCGTTGGAACAAATCATTGGTCTTACCCAAGAATCCACCATAAGATTCAAACAACAGCAACGGTTGGATAAAACATTACCCAGTCTGAAACTCAATCAACGGAGGGATGACCTCTACTGTTTTGAGGATAAGGTCTACGTTCCAACCACTCTCAGACAATCCGTTCTTCAAACTTATCATGACAATCCTTTGGCAGAACATCCAGGTGTCAATAAAACCATGGATTTAATAAAAAGAGATTTCTGGTGGCCCAAACTTACTCAAGACATACAAGATTATATCAAATCTTGCAAAATCTGTACCACTAAGAAGCATACTACTAACCAACCTTATTGGAAGTTAATATCTCTACCAACACCAACTAGACCCTGGACAGACATAGCTCTTGATTACATTGTTGAGCTACCACTCTCCACTAACAATAATACCATTCTAGTCGTCACAGACTTATTCAGTAAAATGGTACACTTTATTCCAACCAACAATCTACCATCAGCTGCAAAGACCGCAGACTTATTGTTTCATAATGTTATCAAATTACACGGTTTACCACAAAGTCTTACATCTGACCGAGGATCGCAATTCACCAGTAAATTCTGGACTGAGTTGTGTAAGAAATTGAACATCCAAACCAGATTCAGCACATCATTTCATCCTCAGACTAATGGACAGACTGAGCGTAGCAATCAATGGTTAGAACAATTCCTTTGCTGTTATGTTAATTCCAAACAGGATGATTGGACCACCTATTTACCTTACGCGGAATTCGTGTATAATAATGCTAAAGATTCTACCACAAAATATTCTCCATTTTATATCAATTATGGATACAATCCATCATTCGACATTGACTCAAAAGAAGAAAGCATCTGTCCATTGGTGAATGATTTAGTTAACACTATTCAGGAAACCTTTTCATCTGTTCAGGAAAATATAGATCAAGCAAAACTGTTTCAGGGACATTATTATGATAAGAAAAGAAGACCTGGTCCAGCTTACTCAGTTGGTGATAAAGTTTGGCTCTCTACCAAAAATTTGAAGCTGAACTATCCATCCCGTAAACTGGGATCCCTGTTTATTGGACCTTTTTCCATCAAGTCAATTGTTAATGACAATGCTGTTACCTTACAATTGCCGTCAACTATGAAGGTGCACCCAACCTTCCACGTGTCTTTGCTAAAACCTTATCATCATACCCGAAATATAGTAGATACTGAAGTTTCAACACCAACTGATCCTGACTGTGAATATGAGATCCACTCCATTCTTGATTCAAGACGACACAGAGGTGAGCTGCAGTACCTTATTCATTGGAAGGGGTATCCTTCTGAGGATGATTCCTGGGAGCCTGCAGCTAATCTCATGGCACCTTGGTTGATTGCCCAGTTTCATAGACGGAATCCGGATAGGCCCAGGTGTTGATCTTCGGAGCCGATCCTTGTTGGGGGCGTTCTGTCATATAATTGTCTCTCCTTTCAGGATATAACAACTTACTATTGTTTACTGTGCCTTTAAGACTGTTATTTGCCTTACCCTATTTAAACTCATTCTGGTTACCTCACAGTGCTTGGTATTTTCCTCCTTGGAGCCTGTAACCTGAGCCTCACTCTTGCTGACCTCGTTAGCAATCTCCAGCTGTCAGTCCTAGACAGATCCTCTGCTCACTTCAGGGGTTTCCATGCTACTTTCTGCTGCAACCTTGTGCTGTGACGTCACACACCATTCTGTTTACTTCAGACCGGGTGAGTCCTGTAAGCTAGCTCTTCTGCTGCATTTAACTCCACATAAGGTACCTTATTATTGTTATTTAAAACTTATTACTACCTTATACCGCAGTGTGAACTGTGGGACTTTTGTGCAACTTAGTTCTGAACCATTCCTGACTTTCCTTTCAACTGAAACACAGTAAGCTTACTATATTTTGTTCCTCATTATTCTTAGAATTGGTAAGTCTATCTTTTAAGTAATCTGCTGTGTATGCTGCGCCCATCAGCTATAGATTACTTTGAGAAGCATACCTAAATTAAGGAAGATATCCAACTTCACACTGTTCTCTCTTAACAGTTGTTGAAGTATGATATCTACCACACACAATATATTTTTATCTAAGAGTAACTTATTTCTACAGTTGTGGTTCTTAAAACATACGCTTTATTAAATGTTTTACAGGAAAGGAAACCTGCACGACATATAAAGTGTCATTCTGAAATAGGAATAGGAATTATTCTATCAGTATTTATTCCAATCCTACAATAACCTGTGCATATTGTTACACTCTTGTTACACCTACACAGCAGAATTTTTTTTTTTAAAGCACACAAAAAACAAACAAAAATCTTTTATTTTAGTACTGTCAGACTTTCTGCCAGTACTTAAGATGGCGGGGCAATTGTGGGTTGGGGGAGGGAAGAGAGCTGTTTGGGAGTTATCAGGGGGGGATGTGTCAGGTGGGAGGCTGATCTCTACACTAAAGCTAAAATTAACCCTGCAAGCTCCTTACAATCTACCTAATTAACCCCTTCACTGCTGGGCATAATACACATGTGGTGCACAGTGGCATTTAGCGGCCTTCTAATTACCAAAAAGCAATGCCAAAGCTATATATGTCTGCTATTTCTGAACAAAGGGGATCCCAAAGAAACATTTACAAAAATTTGTGCCATAATTGCACAAGCTGTTTGTAAATAATTTCAATGAGAAACCTAAAATTGCGAAAAATGTTACGTTTTTTTTTTTATTTGATTGCATTTGGTGGTGAAATGGTGGCATGAAATATACCAAAATGGCCCTAGATCAATACTTGGGTTTGTCTACTACACTACACTAAAGCTAATATTAACCCTACAAGCTCCCTACATGCTCTCTAATTAACCCCTGCACTGCTGGGCATAATACACGTGTGCTGCGCAGTTTCATTTAGCGGCCTTCTAATTACCAAAAAGCAACACCAAAGCCATATATATTTGCTATTTCTGAACAAAGGGGATCCCAGAGAAGCATTTACAACCATTTGTGCCATAATTGCACAAGCTGTTTGTAAATAATTTCAGTGAGAAACCTAAAGTTTGTGAAAAAAATTGTGAAAAAGTGAACAATATTTTTTATTTGATCGCATTTGGCAGTGAAATGGTGGCATTAAATATACTAAAATGGGCCTAGATCAATACTTTTGGTTGTCTTCTAAAAAAAATATATATATATATACATGTCAAGAGATATTCAGGTATTCCAGACAGATATCAGTGTTCCAATGTAACTATCGCTAATTTTGAAAAAAAGTTGTTTAAAATAGCAAAGTGCTACTTTTATTTATTGCCCTATAACTTGCAAAAAAGCAAAGAACATGTAAACATTGAGTATTTCTAAACTCAGGACAAAATTTAGAAACTATTTAGCATGGGTGTTTTTTGGTGGTTGTAGACGTGTAACAGATTTTGGGGGTCAAAGTTAGAAAAACTGTCGGCTAGATTACGAGTTGTGCGTTAGGCTGAAAAAGAAGTGTTAACAGGTCCTAACGCTGCTTTTTCACTACCGCTGCTATTACGAGTCTTGAAGGTTTAGGGGCACCACACACTTCTTTGGCCTTACCGCAAAACGACTTACGTAAACTTTGTAAAGTCTTTTTTCTATGGGACTTCCATAGCGCCGGTATTACGAGTCTGTCCTGGGAGGCCAAAAAGTGAGAGGTGCACCCTACCCTGTCAAGAGTCTTAACGCATTTAAAAGTTAGTAGTTAAGAGTTTTATGGTACAACACTGTAGCATAAAACTCATAACTAAAGTGCTAGAATGTACACTAACACCCATAAACTACCTATTAACCCCTAAATGGAGGCCCTCCCGCATTGCAAACACTAAAATTAAATTTTTAACCCCTAATCTGCTGCTCCGGACACCGCCGCCACCTACATTATATTTATGAACCCCTAATCTGCTGCCCCCAACATCGCCAACACCTACATTATATTAATTAACCCCTAATCTGTCGCCGTCACTATAATAAACATATTAACCCCTAAAGTCTAACCCTAACCCTAACACCCCTTAACAAATATAAATCTAAATAAAATTACTATCATTAACTAAATTATTCCTATTTAAAACTAAATACTTACCGATAAAATAAACCCTAAGCTAGCTACAATATAACTAATAGTTACATTGTAGCTAGCTTAGGGTTTATTTTTATTTTACAGGCAAGTTTGTATTTATTTTAACTAGGTAGAATAGTTACTAAATTAACTATTTACTAACTACCCAGCTAAAATAAATACAAATTTACCTGTAAAATAAAACCTAACCTAAGTTACAATAACACCAAACACTACACTACAATTAAATACATTTACTAAATTAAATACAACTACCTAAATTAAATTAAATTAGCTAAAGTACAACAAAAACAAACACTAAATTACTATGGGGAAATACATTTTTAGGTTAGGGACTTTGGGCCTGCAAAAGAGCTAACTGCCCTTTTAAGGGCAATGCCCGTCCAAATGCTCTTTTCAGGGCAATGGGGAGCTTAGATTTTTTTAGATAGTATTTTATTTGGGGGGTTGGTTGTGTGGGTGGTGGGTTTTACTGTGGGAGTGGTTGTTTGTATTTTTTTTTTACAGGTAAAAGAGCTGATTACTTTGGGGCAATGCCCCGCAAAAGGCCCTTTTAAGTAAGGGCTATTGGTAGTTTAGATTAGGCTAGGTTTTTTATTTTATTTTAGGGGGCTTTTTTATTTTAATAGGGCTATTAGATTAGGTGTAATTAGTTTAAATTTCTGTAATTTGTTTATTATTATCTGTAATTTAGTGTTTATTTTTTTTTTACTTTAGCTAATTTAATTTATTTAATTGTATTTAATTTAGTTAATTTATTTAATTATAGTGTTAGGTGTAATTGTAACTTAGGTTAGGTTTTATTTTACAGGTACTTTTGTATTTATTTTAGCTAGGTAGTTATTAAATAGTTAATAACTATTTAATAACTATTGTACCTAGTTAAAATAAATACAAACTTGCCTGTAAAACAAAAATAAACCCTAAGCTAGATACAATGTAACTATTAGTTATATTGTAGCTAGCTTAGGGTTTATTTTATAGGTAAGTATTTAGTTTTAAATAGGAATAATGTAGTTAATAATAGTAATTTTATTTAGATTTATTTAAATTATATTTAGGTTAGGGGTGTTAGGGTTAGGGTTAGATTTAGATTTAGGGGTTAATACATTTAGTATAGTGGCAACAACATTGGGGGCGGCAGATTAGGGGTTAATAAGTGTAGGTAGGTTGCGGCGACATTAGGGACAGCAGGTTAGGGGTTAATAAATATAATGTAGGTGTCAGTGATGTTGGGGGCAGCAGATTAGGGGTTCATAAGTATAATGTAGGTGGCGGCAGTGTCCGGAGCAGCAGATTAGGGGTTAATAAATATAATGCAGGTGTCGGCAATGTCGGGGCGGCATATTAGGGGTTAATAAGTGTAAGATCAGGGGTGTTTAGACTCAGGGTTCATGTTAGGGTGTTAAGTGTAGACATAAATTTTATTTCCCCATAGGAATCAATAGGGCTGCGTTAGTGAGTTTTACGCTGCTTTTTTGCAGGTGTTAGACTTTTTCTCATCCGGCTCTCCCCGTTGATTCCTATGGGGAAATCGTGCATGAGCATGTACGACCAGCTCACTGCTAACTTAAGGTATTGGAGTGCGGTAATGAGCAAAATTTTGTTCAACGCTCACTTCTTGTCTTTTAACGACGGGTTTGTAAAACCAGCACTGTAGGTAAGTGAGCGGTGAGAGAAAACTGCTCGTTAGCACAACATATCCTCTAACGCAAAACTTGTAATCAAGCCGTGTGTTTTTTCCTCATATTTTAATTTTTTTATAGTAAATTATAAGATATGATGAAAATAATGGTATCTTTAGAAAGTCCATTCAATGGCGAGAAAAACGGTATATAATATGTGTGGGTACAGTAAATGAGTAAGAGGAAAATTACAGCTAAACGCAAACACCGCAGAAATGTAAAAATAACCTTGGTCCCAAACGGACAGAAAATGGAAAAGTGCTGTGGTCCTTTAGGGGTTAACTGAGGCAGAAATGTGTTTTTTTAATAAGGGGCTTACATACTACCCGGTAAAGAAAGATAATTTATTCCAACTTAAGCAAGAACTACATAGATTGTTTTATAGTATAAAATCGAATCTATTGTTTTCAAACAAAGAAAGAGATAATAAGATCAATTTTCTTGCTCCTGATGATATACAGGTATTAACATGCACAAAAATGGGCTTCAGACAAAAAAATCACATTTAATCCTAATGTTAATGATCACAGTGTTAATACTTTTAGCAGTCTTGTTTTGAGAGATATAGAACAAATGTTTGAACGTAAAGAATTTGAGTTCCAAAAAAGATACTATCAACACAAGACTGATATGGTACACTTGTCTTCATTGAAATTTCCCCATAGGAATCAATAGGGCTGCGTTAGTGAGTTTTACGCTGCTTTTTTGCAGGTGTTAGACTTTTTCTCATCCGGCTCTCCCCGTTGATTCCTATGGGGAAATCGTGCATGAGCATGTACGACCAGCTCACTGCTAACTTAAGGTATTGGAGTGCGGTAATGAGCAAAATTTTGCTCAACGCTCACTTCTTGTCTTTTAACGACGGGTTTGTAAAACCAGCACTGTAGGTAAGTGAGCGGTGAGAGAAAACTGCTCGTTAGCACAACATATCCTCTAACGCAAAACTTGTAATCAAGCCGTGTGTTTTTTCCTCATATTTTAATTTTTTTATAGTAAATTATAAGATATGATGAAAATAATGGTATCTTTAGAAAGTCCATTCAATGGCGAGAAAAACGGTATATAATATGTGTGGGTACAGTAAATGAGTAAGAGGAAAATTACAGCTAAACGCAAACACCGCAGAAATGTAAAAATAACCTTGGTCCCAAACGGACAGAAAATGGAAAAGTGCTGTGGTCCTTTAGGGGTTAACTGAGGCAGAAATGTGTTTTTTTAATAAGGGGCTTACATACTACCCGGTAAAGAAAGATAATTTATTCCAACTTAAGCAAGAACTACATAGATTGTTTTATAGTATAAAATCGAATCTATTGTTTTCAAACAAAGAAAGAGATAATAAGATCAATTTTCTTGCTCCTGATGATATACAGGTATTAACATGCACAAAAATGGGCTTCAGACAAAAAAATCACATTTAATCCTAATGTTAATGATCACAGTGTTAATACTTTTAGCAGTCTTGTTTTGAGAGATATAGAACAAATGTTTGAACGTAAAGAATTTGAGTTCCAAAAAAGATACTATCAACACAAGACTGATATGGTACACTTGTCTTCATTGAAAAATAAGAAAAAAAATCATTTTTAAAGGGGCGAATAAAGGTTGAGCCCTTTTTATCGTAGATCAGAAGGAGTACATAAATGAAATTGAGTCACAATTTAATGATACAGATGTATATAAAGCATTGTCATATGATCCAACTATTAAAATCTGTAAAGTAATTAACAATATCTTAGAAAAGGCAATTAAAGATAAAATAATATCTAATGATTTGAAGGAACATTTGAAGGTAGATTTTTTAGACCAGTCATATATTTTCTTCCTAAAATACATAACAATGAACAGAAACCACCTGGTAGTAGACCCATAGTTGCTGGAACGGGGGTCAATATCTACTAATGTCTACTAATATGGCCACATTCTTGGATAACGTGTTACAATCCTTTGTTACAAAGTCTTCTTATATCAAAGATACCTATGACTTTAAGAAATTGGAAGAAAGTAAGAAATGTATTCTATTTACGCTGGATGTTTCCAGTTTGTGCACTTCCATAAAACATACAAGTGGCACTCATGCAGTATATCAATTATTGTGCACTGAGGGAATATATAAAGAGAAAGAAATACAGTTTTTATTTCTTTCTCTCTCTACACAAATTATTTTCTTTTCAGAGACACTTTTTATTTCCAGAAACAGGGTACTGCCATGGGATCCAATGTCGCCCCTATATACGCCAATATTTTTATGAGTAATTTTGAAGAATCTTTTGTATATGAAAATCCATAGTTTCTTAAATATGGCATCACTTGGTGGCGCTATATAGACAACATTTTTTGGCATATGGTATGGCGACATTGGATCTCTGGTCAGTTTGGTTGAGGATCTTAATAGAACGGTCAATGGTATCACATTTTCATTAGCATCCAGTGAGACATCTATTAACTTTTTGGATACTCTAATTTAAACAGCTGATTATGGTTTGAAAGCAGACATATTCAATAAACCCACAGAAAAAAATATCACTCTTGTGTTTGACAGCTTTCATCCCCCATCAACCTTTAAAGCCATTCCAAAAAGCCAATTGCTCAGGGTTAAACTAATTATATCAAATATAGTCTTAAAAAATATACACCTTGAACAAATGGCTGATAAATTTGTACAAAGAGGTTATCCTACACAATTAGTTAAAGATGAAATGACGGTAATAAAGGACAGAACTGCATGCACTAGGACTAAGGACAATACTAAACATGATAAAAAGCAGAACAAATTAGTATTTGTGTATCAATACAATACAAGGGATCACCAAGTGAATAGAATAATCAGGAAGTACTGGCACATTTTACAAGCATGTTACCCTGAGATTAGGGCATTACATGATCCACCAATACCAGTATACAAAAGCGGTCCAAACATTAAAGACAAGCTAGTTAATGATATAGGTGGGAAGAAAACTTTAAAGCAGAGTTTTATTGGTAAATCCAAGATGGGGTGTTTTCCCTGCCTTTCATGTTGTAGCTGCAACTCTATGATCAAAGCTTCATATGTATGCCACATTAAAAGTGACTTAAAGGGACAGCATACACTCATTCTCATATAACTGCATGTAATAGACACTACTATAAAGAATAAGATGCACAGATACTGATATAAAAATACAGTATAAAATGGTTTAAAAACGTACCTAGAAGCTTTCAGTTTAGCTCTGTTGAAAAGGTAGTTGGAAAGCCCACTGTAAGTGGGAAATAAGACACTCCCCCCTCCCCCTTCTTTTGCATGTGAAAAGACCCTTTACACAAACAGGAGCAAGCTGGAGAAGGTAGCTGACGGTATTCAAATAAAACTTTGGGGCTTGGTTAGGAGTCTGAAAATCAGAGCAATGTTCTTTCAAAATAAGCAAAATTATACATTTTAAAAAAAAAAAAAACTTTATGGGCTTTATAAATAGATAATCTACAAAACATTTATGCAAAGAAAAAATGAGTGTATAATGGCCCTTTAACCTGCAGATCAAGATTTGTAGTGTATATTGTGAAATGTCCATGTTCTTTTTTTTACATTGGTCAAACAACCAGGGAAGTGAGAGACAGGATCTCTGAACATAAATCCAATATTAGATGCAAAAACACAGAGGCACCAGTATCATCTCTTTTTTTACAGGTAGGACATAGCATTAGTCAATTGTGCTTTTATGTCCTAGAACAAGTTCAGACACCCAGATGGGGTGGCAATAGAGAAACTATTCTCAGCAAAACATATTGGATAATGAGTTTGATACTATGACTCCAAAAGGTCTGAATCGCGAATGTGATTGGACAGTATTCTGGTAGCCAATAATTCTGTTTAAGTATATTTAATCTTCTACCTTTGTCTGATGTTTTCTATAATAATATGAAAATTATTTTTTTAATTATTTTATTACGTTAACAGCTGGAGGATCTTTTCTTCTTTGAAATACTTTGGGCATGGTAAGATCACTCCGTGGACTGCTTAATTGAGGTGCACTATTTCCTCATATCCACATTTACTCCCATGGAACACCCATGAAACTGTAGGGTGCAAGACCAAAAAAATGTGCAGAACAACTAAAAAGTAGAATCTAAAAACATATATTATTATTATTATTCTTTATTTATAAAGCGCCAACAGATTCCGCAGCACTGTTCATGGGTAACAAAGATAAAAGGACAGTACAATATGAGACACCAGACAAAATTTAACAAACAAATACAGGAGGAATTGGGAGCCCTGTTCCCGTGGGAACTTACAATCTAAATGGGTAGGAGGGTGAGAAACAGGAGGTGGGGACTGCAAAGGTGGGAATGATGTTAGTGTGAAGTTAGATGAGGGCAACTATTAGGCAAATGGAATTCATTAGCTACTGATTTGGTTATAGGCTTCCCTGAACAAGAAGGTCTTTAGGGAGCGTTTAAAGGAGGAGAGGTTGGGGGAAAGTCTGACAGCACGAGGAAGTGCGTTCCAGAGGGTTGGTGCCGCACAAGAGAAGTCCTGTATTCTAGCATGAGAGGAGGTGATGGTAGAAGAGGCAAGGAGTAGATCGTTGTTGGATCTTAGGGGACGGGCTGGAGTATATTTGTTGATGAGTGAGGACAGGTATGGGGGGGCTGCATTGGTAAGGGCTTTGTAGGTCAAAGTGAGAATTTTGAATTTAATTCTGCTGTGAATGGGGAGCCAGGGAATGGACTCACAGAGGGGTGCGGCAGATACAGAGCATCGGGAGAGGTGGATTAGCCTAGCAGAGGCATTTAGGATGGATTGAAGGGGGGAGAGGCGGGAGAGAGGAAGGCCAGTTAGTAGGTTGTTACAGTAGTCAAGCCGGGAAATTACTAGAGAATGGATTAGCTGTTTAGTAGTTTCAGCGCTCAAAAAAGGACGAATTTTGGAGATATTGCGTAGGTGGTTGCGACAGGATGAAGAGAGCGATTGGATGTGGGGTATGAAGGACAGATTGGAGTTGAGTGTAACTCCAAGGCAGCGGACCTGGGGTGATGGGGAGATAGTGGTGTCACCGACAGTGATAGTAAAGTTAGAAACTGGAGTAGAATTAGTTGGGGGGATTAGAAGAAGCTCAGTCTTGGACATGTTGATTTTTAGGTGGTGAGAGGCCATCCAGGAAGAAATGCCAGATAAGCAGCTGCTGATGTGGGAAAGGACAGACGGAGAGAGTGCAGGGGTGGATAGGTAGATCTGAGTATCATCAGCATAGAGGTGATAGTTGAAGCCATAGCTACTAATAAGTTGACCCAGCGAGGAAGTATAAATAGAGAAGAGTAGAGGGCCTAGAACAGAGCCTTGAGGTACTCCAACAGACAGAGGCAGTGGAGAGGATGAGTCACCAGCAAATGAGACAGAAAAGGACCTATTAGAGATATAAGAGTGGATCCAGGAGAGGGCAATGTCACAGAGCCCAAGGGAGTTAGGCGATTGAAAACTAGTTTTTCCAGGACTTTAGAAGCTAGCGGAAGTAGTGATATGGGGCGGTAGTTTGCAGGAGAATTGGGGTAGAGGGAGGGTTTTTTGAGGATGGGGGTGACCTTTGCATGTTTGAAGGATGATGGAAATGAACCAGTAGTAAGGGATCGGTTGAAT
This sequence comes from Bombina bombina, assembly GCF_027579735.1. Lineage (NCBI taxonomy): Eukaryota > Metazoa > Chordata > Amphibia > Anura > Bombinatoridae > Bombina > Bombina bombina. The sequence goes on from NC_069504.1 coordinate 157,579,591, forward strand.
ATGTGAGTAAGAGCTGGGGTGAGGGTAGAGGACAGAGAGGGTATTAGATGTGAAGGGATAGGGTCGAGGGGGCATGTAGTGAGGTGTGAGGAAGATATTAGGGAACTCACTTCATTCTCAGTGGTTGGGGGGAAGGTACTGAGAGTGTTGGAGGGGGTGACCGGGGGCGCAGTTGAAAGGTTGCAGTCTTGTGGTGGGATGTTGTATAAGCATTTGGGTGGGGTGTCAGGAGTAAATATAATAAATAGTGAAAAAAGAAGAAGAAAAAAAGAGGAACACCTAAAGGCACACACATGGGGTAGATTTATCAAATGTCTGCATTTATCATTGCACAAGCATTTCTTGTGAAATGCTAGTGCAATGCCCCCCTGCAAATTTGCGGCTAATCGGCTGCTAGCAGGGGATGTCAATCATCCTGATCATATCTGATTGGGATGATTGCAGTCTGCCACCTCCGAGGTGGCAGATAAGTTAAAGGGACATTAAACCCAAAAATGTATTTAATGATTCAGATAGAGAATACAATTTTTAACAACTTTCTAATTTACTTCTATTATATAATTTGTTTTATTCTCTTGGTATCATTTGTTGAAGGAGCAGCAATGCACTACTGGTTTCTAACTGAACACATGGGTGAGCCAATGACAATCAGTATATATATGCAGCGACCAATCAGCAGCTAGAACCTAGGTTATTTGCTGCTCCTGAGCTTGCATAGATAAATCTTTTAGCAAAGAATAACAAGAGAAGGAATTAAATTCAATAATAAAAGTAAATTTAAAAGTTGTTTAAATTTGTATTCTCTATCTGAATCATGAAATAATTTTTTTGGGTTTCATGTCCCTTTAAAGGGACACTAAACCCACATTTTTTCTTTCATGATTCAGATAGAGAATACAATTTTAAACAACTTTCCAATTTACTTCTATTATCTAATTTGCTTCATTTTTTAGATATCCTTTGTTGAAGAAAGAGCAATGCACATGGGAGAGCCAATCACAGGAGGCATCTATGTGCAGCAACCAATCAGCAGCTACTGAGCCTATCTAGATATGCTTTTCAGCTAAGAATATCAAGAGAATGAAGCAAATTAGATAATAGAAGTAAATTAGAAAGTTGTTTAAAACTGCTTGCTCTTTCTAAATCATGAAATAAAAAATTGGGGTTTCATGTCCCTTTAAGGATCAGCAGTCTTATGACCGGTGCTTCTTAACTCTTACGGAGGGCTCGCGCGGAAACAGCAGCATCAGCTGCATAATAAATCTACCCCTTAGAGGCATAGAGGAGATCTACATATGAGTGAGGCCAGAATATTAAAACGTAACTTTTAATAAAAAAGTAAAAGGTATAATGGATACCAAAGCACTAAAAACAATTGAAATAAACTCAGCATGCACTGTCAGAGTACTTAGGGCAGTTCATGAAACAAATATTGATATGTAGATACACAATCCAAAATGATAGCTATTACCATCAATGGAGCAAAAGCAGACTTAGAGGTACGGTTGTAGCACACCCAGCAATTCAAAAAAGATCCCTTGTAAATAATGACTATGATTTTGTGAGACAAAAAGTCAAGCTACAGAAATAAAACTCATATAAAACTAATTACATATGTATCACACAAGAGAAAAAGAACACAACCCAAGTACATGCTGTGCTGGCAGGCGAATGACTGATGTGCATTTCACCATTGCTTTATCAAAATGGCGACAATTATATATGTATAATATGGAGGTAGGTGCACTCTCACTAACAGTTTTATCCAATGCCTGCGTGCTAAGAGAAATTTGCAGAGCATATAAACAAAGCACTCACTGGTCTTATCAAGTGATAGAAACTTTATTCCATAGTGATGTTTCGGGGTGTCCACCCCATCAGCAGACCAAACCATAGGTCTGATGAAGGGGTTAACACCCCCCAAAACGTCACTACGGAATAAAGTTTGTATCACTTGATAAGACCAGTGAGTGCTTTGTTTATATTCTCTCTCTCTCTCTCTTTACATAAATATATATATATATATATATATATATATATATATATATATATATATATATATATATATACAGGGAGTGCAGAATTATTAGGCAAGTTGTATTTTTGAGGATTCATTTTATTATTGAACAACAACCATGTTCTCAATGAACCCAAAAAACTCATTAATATCAAAGCTGAATATTTTTGGAATTAGTTTTTAGTTTGTTTTTAGTTTTAGCTATTTTAGGGGGATATCTGTGTGTGCAGGTGACTATTACTGTGCATAATTATTAGGCAACTTAACAAAAAACAAATATATACCCATTTCAATTATTTATTTTTACCAGTGAAACCAATATGACATCTCAACATTCACAAATATACATTTCTGACATTCAAAAACAAAACAAAAACAAATCAGTGACCAATATAGCCACCTTTCTTTGCAAGGACACTCAAAAGCCTGCCATCCATGGATTCTGTCAGTGTTTTGATCTGTTCACCATCAACATTGCGTGCAGCAGCAACCACAGCCTCCCAGACACTGTTCAGAGAGGTGTACTGTTTTCCCTCCTTGTAAATCTCACATTTGATGATGGACCACAGGTTCTCAGTGGGGTTCAGATCAGGTGAACAAGGAGGCCATGTCATTAGATTTTCTTCTTTTATACCCTTTCTTGCCAGCCATGCTGTGGAGTACTTGGACCCGTGTGATGGAGCATTGTCCTGCATGAAAATCATGTTTTTCTTGAAGGATGCAGACTTCTTCCTGTACCACTGCTTGAAGAAGGTGTCTTCCAGAAACTGGCAGTAGGACTGGGAGTTGAGCTTGACTCCATCCTCAACCCGAAAAGGCCCCACAAGCTCATCTTTGATGATACCAGCCCAAACCAGTACACCACCTCCACCTTGCTGGCATCTGAGTCGGACTGGAGCTCTCTGCCCTTTACCAATCCAGCCACGGGCCCATCCATCTGGCCCATCAAGACTCACTCTCTGTGATGAAGCAGCTTACTCTGTAAAAGAGTGTGATTGTTTTAACACATGAACCACAGCTACTGAGATACTCATACAAAAATTAGTAATGTGAAACTGTTTTAAAAAGTGAATATAGAAAGTAATGGTGTGTAGCAAGTAGTAAGAGTTAGCTTTAAAAATATAACTTGATTTAGAAAGTAACTCAAACCAAAAATGAACAAGCAGTTAATAACTGGGTTAAACGTTATGTTGAACTATGGCTGCCACCTGTGAGCTTGTCACTGAAAACATGCAGCAGTTCAACCAGGACGTCTGTAGCCAGAAAGTAAGGTGTTAACACAGTTTCACAACAATAAAGAAAAACTAGTGGCAGATAAAAAGTTTACTAGCCCAAATATGAAGCTGCAGGAAAAAACAAACAGTCTGTATATACAAAGCAGTACCTGAGAGTAGTTTTGGATTTGGTTTGCAAACCGGGAAGCAAGAGAGCAGCCTGTGTGTCAGACACGGAGCTGTGAACAGCTGAGGCGAGGTAGCGATGGCGTGTGACGTCACCGCAAGTAGATCCGGTTGGAAGGAGCAGCTGAGCAGTGTGCTGGAGGCCGTGGCAGAAGTGAACACAAGACAGGCAGCACAGGAAGGAAGTCAGGAGCCAATAGCAGTTAAGGAGTTCACCAGGCAATATCAGGCAGTTTAGTGAGGGAGGTGAAGGTACTTATAACAGCAGTTAATTAAGATCTCTTAAAGGCACAGTACCAAAAGGCAAAGAAACCTGACAGGACACCCCCCCCAAGGAGCAGCTCCGCGGCTCATGGACGAGGCCGGTCCGGATTCCTCTGATGGAACCTAGAAATCAACCTAGGAGCAGAGATATTGCAATATGGTTCCCAGGAATCATGATCACTAGAGTAACCTTTCCATTTAATTAAATACTGTAGGACTCCTCTAAAGCGACGGGAGTCTAGTACGGACTCCACCTCATACTCAATGTTAGGGTCTATGGATACTCGTGGGAGAACAGTATGAGAGGGATCACCTCTAACAACTCGATACGGTTTGAGAAGTGACACGTGGAATGTAGGGTGGATTTTTAACGTATCAGGTAGAGTCAAACGAACAACGTTAACATTGATTACCTTCTCAACAGGAAACGGTCCAATGTATAGAGGTGACAGTTTGCGTGAAGGAGTGGACAAGCGAATATTCTTTGAAGAAAGCCAAACGAGGTCCCCAACTGCATAAGAGGGAGGAGGAGTTCGACGTCTATCGTAATACTTCTTCTGAATCTCTTTAGCATTTTCAATGGCTCTCTGTACAATCAAAAAATTGGAAGCAATGGTATTGGTCAGATCCGATATGAGTGGTGATGTATAATCTGGATTAGGTAGCAGTTGGAAATTGGGATGGAAACCATAATTGATGAAGAACGGGGTTTGTTGAGTGGTTGAGTGTTTAGTGTTGTTAAACACGAATTCTGCATATGGTAGGTGTTTAGACCAAGTATGTTGGTTAGAATGACAGTAGGAGCGTAGAAACTGTTCTACCCACTGGTTGCTCCTCTCCGTCTGGCCATTCGTTTGAGGATGGTAAGAGGATGACAGCCTTTTATCAATTGAGAAATGTTTACAAAATGCAGCCCATAGAGCACTTGTGAATTGAGATCCGCGGTCCGTTAGAATTTTCTTTGGCAAACCATGCAATTTGAAGACATGAGAGAGAAGAAGTTGTATTGTTTCCACAGCAGTGGGGAGTTTGTGAAATGGTATTAAGTGGATCATTTTACTGAAGAGGTCTACTACAACCAGAATTGTAGTGTTAGAACAAGAGCTTGGGAGATCAACTATATAGTCTAGAGCAATTTCTTCCCATGGCTTGGATGGTGTAGGAATAGGCAGCAACAACCCATAAGGTGCAATCTTTGATCTTTTAGAAATGGTACATATTTGACAACTGTTGACATAGGCAGCTATTTCAGACGACATGTTAGGCCACCAGTAGGAACGTCGAATCAGATCCACAGTCTTGGTAATACCACAGTGACCAGCTAAAAGGGAGTCATGTGCCGAATGTAATAGAATAGGTCTAACATTTTGAGGTACATAAATTTTATCCTTATAACAGAACAGTTGATCATGGTTTTTGTGTAGGAGGTATGTGGGTTTATTTTGATCTTTATTTTGTTCTTCTCTGAGAAATGGTAAAGAATCAGTTAGAAACAAAAGGAATTTGTTTTCTGGAATTAGGTTTTGATTTGATGGGGTTTCAATTCCTTTTAGTGGTAATCTGGAGAGGGCATCAGCCTTACCGTTTTTCACAGCAGGTCTATAGGTGATCAGGAAGTTAAACCTAGAAAGGAAAAGGTTCCAGCGAACATGGCGGCCACTAAGACTTTTTGTAGATTTCAGGTATTGCAGGTTTCTGTGATCGGTATATACAATAGTAGGGAATGTAGCGCCTTCTAAAAGATGTCGCCAATGTTCAAATGCAACCTTAATTGCTAGGAGTTCCTTATCTCCTACAGGATAATGAGTTTCTGGAATGGTTAGACTGCGTGAGTAGTAAGCCACTGGATGTAGTGGTGTCTGTAGGTCATCCCTTTGTGACAAAATGGCACCTACTGCGAAATCCGATGCATCTACTTCTAAGATAAATTGCTTATCAGTATCCGGAAAGCGTAGAATGGGAGCTGTGGTAAAATTCTTTTTTAGTGTATCGAATGCCAGTTGAGCTTGAGGTGTCCATCGGTACTTAACATCTTTTTTTGTCAAGTAAGTAAGAGGTTTAGCCAAAGCAGAAAAATTTCGAATAAATTTTCTATAAAAATTGGCAAAGCCCAGGAAGCTTTGTACCTGTTTCTTAGTGGTAGGAACTTTCCAATTTAGTATAGTCTGGATCTTGTCGTCATCCATACTAATACCCTTATCTGTTATTTGGTAGCCCAAGAAAGTAATGTTGGTTGAGTGAAAGATACACTTCTCAGCTTTAACATATAAGGAATTACTCCTAAGTCTGGATAGAACCTGTTTTACATGATTTATGTGTTGAGAGAGATTTTCAGAAAATATAAGGATGTCGTCTAGATAAATAACAACGAAAGTATCCAGAATATCCTTAAATATATCATTTATGAGAAATTGGAAGGTGGCAGGGGCATTGCAGAGACCGAATGGCATGACGGTGTATTCGTAAAGGCCATAGCGGGTACGGAATGCCGTCAGCCATTCGTCTCCTTCTCTCATACGTATCAAGTTATACGCCCCCCTGAGATCCAGTTTGGTAAATATTTTGGACCCCACCAACCTCTCAATCAACTCTGGGATGAGGGGTAGAGGATAGCGGTTTTTTATAGTGATTTTATTGAGTTGTCGGTAGTCAACAATGGGTCTTAAACTTCCGTCTTTGTTCCTAACAAAGAACATACCAGCTGCAGCTGGTGAGGTAGACGGACGAATAAAACCCTTCCTTAGATTATCCTCAAGGTAGGTTTTCAGGTGTTCTAATTCAGGTTTTGAGAGAGGGAAAATATGCCCGCAAGGTATGACTGCACCTGGGAGAATGTCAATTGGGCAGTCATACTTGCGATGTGGAGGCAGGTTTTCACACTCAGTCTTACTGAAAACATCAGAGTAGTGTAAGTATTCTGTAGGTATATTTGAGGATGTAACAGTAGAAGTGGGTTGAAGAAGTAAATGTGGGTAGCAAGAATTTTTGCAGTGTTCAGAATTGAACTTAACAGAGAGAGTGGACCATGAGATAGAAGGATCATGTATCTGTAACCACTGTAAACCTAGAATAACAGGGAAAGCAGGTGAAGAAATGACATCAAATGTGATGTACTCCCTGTGATGGTCAATAGAACTGACAAGTAAAGGAATAGTTTCAAAGAGTACAGGTCCAGAAGATAGTACCTTGCCATCAATACCCCTCAAAGGAACAGGAGTCAGTTTTTTGACTAATGGTATTTTGTTTTTATTTGTGAAACAAACATCTATATAAGAAGTGGAGGCACCAGAATCAATTATCCCTTGGGCGGTCACGCGATGCTGTTCCCACTGAAAAACAAGAGGAAGTTTACAATAATGTGTGGTGTTAAAGTCAGAATTCACAGAATAGTAGGGGGAACCAATCTTACCCTTATTCTGTCGTAGTAGGTTGGGGCAATCTTTAACAGCATGCTCATCAGAAGCACAATACATACAAAGGTTTAGAGTGCGGCGTCTAAGTTTCTCTTGGTTACTTAAAGGTCCCTTGAGAAAGGCAATCTCCATAGGTTCAGTCGTAGTTTTCGTGGGGGTTGGTGAAGGAGTAGGAGTAAATCTTTTGTATGTATGATCATGTGCTGTTTTTTCATGCTGTCTTTCGCGAAGTCTTCTGTCAATACATATGCTGAGATCAATAAGCTGTTCCAAGGTAGGCGGTAACTCAGTGCGAGACAATTCATCTTTTATGGCTTCGGAAAGGCCAAGCCTGAATTGATTTCTCAAAGAGAGGTTGTTCCACTGAGTGTCCTTGGCCCACCTCTTGAACTCAGCAATGTACTCCTCAACATCTCTCCTTCTCTGCTTTAGTGCACGCATAGCATTCTCTGCGGTTATTTGTTTGTAAGGATCGTCATACAGCTGAGCTAAAGCAGAGAAAAAGGATTCTAGAGAATTTAAAATATCATCATTATTTTCCAGAAAGCTATTGGCCCAGGCTCTAGGCTCTGCTCTCAAATATGATATAGTAGTCATAACCTTGACCCTGTCATTAGGATAAGAATAGGGCCTTAAAGTAAACAATAACAAGCAGGAATTTTTGAAATCCCTGAATGATTTTCTATCCCCAGAAAAGTATTCAGGTACACTAACTTGAGGTTCTTGTATACGAGGCTTTAAATCAACAAAGTCTTTTATATACGCTTTTAAGCCGTCATTTTCTGCTTTAAGGGAGGTCAGACCTTCTGTTAAGAGATCCACTTTTTGATTCAAAGTTTGTATTTGAGTAGCCATCTCAGTTGGGTCCATTTTATTGTTGGGCCTGATATTATGTGATGAAGCAGCTTACTCTGTAAAAGAGTGTGATTGTTTTAACACATGAACCACAGCTACTGAGATACTCATACAAAAATTAGTAATGTGAAACTGTTTTAAAAAGTGAATATAGAAAGTAATGGTGTGTAGCAAGTAGTAAGAGTTAGCTTTAAAAATATAACTTGATTTAGAAAGTAACTCAAACCAAAAATGAACAAGCAGTTAATAACTGGGTTAAACGTTATGTTGAACTATGGCTGCCACCTGTGAGCTTGTCACTGAAAACATGCAGCAGTTCAACCAGGACGTCTGTAGCCAGAAAGTAAGGTGTTAACACAGTTTCACAACAATAAAGAAAAACTAGTGGCAGATAAAAAGTTTACTAGCCCAAATATGAAGCTGCAGGAAAAAACAAACAGTCTGTATATACAAAGCAGTACCTGAGAGTAGTTTTGGATTTGGTTTGCAAACCGGGAAGCAAGAGAGCAGCCTGTGTGTCAGACACGGAGCTGTGAACAGCTGAGGCGAGGTAGCGATGGCGTGTGACGTCACCGCAAGTAGATCCGGTTGGAAGGAGCAGCTGAGCAGTGTGCTGGAGGCCGTGGCAGAAGTGAACACAAGACAGGCAGCACAGGAAGGAAGTCAGGAGCCAATAGCAGTTAAGGAGTTCACCAGGCAATATCAGGCAGTTTAGTGAGGGAGGTGAAGGTACTTATAACAGCAGTTAATTAAGATCTCTTAAAGGCACAGTACCAAAAGGCAAAGAAACCTGACACTCTCATTTCATCAGTCCATAAAACCTTAGAAAAATCAGTCTTGAGATATTTCTTGGCCCAGTCTTGACGTTTCAGCTTGTGTGTCTTGTTCAGTGGTGGTCGTCTTTCAGCCTTTCTTACCTTGGCCATGTCTCTGAGTATTGCACACCTTGTGCTTTTGGGCACTCCAGTGATGTTGCAGCTCTGAAATATGGCCAAACTGGTGGCAAATGGCATCTTGGCAGCTGCACGCTTGACTTTTCTCAGTTCATGGGCAGTTATTTTGCGTCTTGGTTTTTCCACACGCTTCTTGCGACCCTGTTGACTATTTTGAATGAAACGCTTGATTGTTCGATGATCACGCTTCAGAAGCTTTGCAATTTTAAGAGTGCTGCATCCCTCTGCAAGATATCTCACTATTTTTTACTTTTCTGAGCCTGTCAAGTCCTTCTTTTGACCCATTTTGCCAAAGGAAAGGAAGTTGCCTAATAATTATGCACACCTGATATAGGGTGTTGATGTCATTAGACCACACCTCTTCTCATTACAGAGATGCACATCACCTAATATGCTTAATTGGTAGTAGGCTTTCGAGCCTATACAGCTTGGAGTAAGACAACACGCATAAAGAGGATGATGTGGTCAAAATACTCATTTGCCTAATAATTATGCACTCCCTGTATATATATATATATATATATATATATATATATATATATATACACACAGTATATATACACACAAAACAAAATAACAAGAGTATTCCATTGAGCAATGATACTTTTTTATTGGACTAACTATACATTTATAAGTTGGCAAGCTTTCAGAAGTGTTCCTTCCTTTTTCAAGTCTGAAGTATATATACAGTATATATATACAGTGGGACCTCGGTTAACGAACGACTCGGTAAACAAAATTTCGGTTTCCGAATGAAAATTCTGGGAAAAAAATGCCTCGATTTACGATTTTTTTTTCGCAATACGAACGAATTATTTGGTTTTCAATGTATTCCTATGGGAAACCGTGTTTCGTTTTATGATTTTTTTTCGCAATACGAAACAAGTGTCCTGGTTTTGGAGCCATTTGCAGCAAGTTGCTGAGCCTTTTGGAGCCATTTGCAGCAAGTTGTGGAGCCTTTTGGGGCCATTTGGAGCCTTTTGGAGCCATTTGGAGCCTTTTGGAGCCTTTTGCAGCAGGTTTTGGAGCCTTTTTTCTCAACTCCGGAACGCATTAATTGGTTTTCAATGCATTCCTTTGGGAAACCGTGTTTCGGTTTACAAATTTTTCGCAATACGAAACGTCCCGGAGAACGCATTAAATTCGTAAACCGAGATCCCACTGTATATATATATATATATATATATATATATATATATACTTACTATGCAATATACTTTCATTATTTATTTTGTCCCCATTTCCTGTAATTCAATTCTGAAACTTTGAGCTCTTCAGTTCCTGTTAGAAATGGAAGTGCAGAACACTGTTATATTCCACACAGCAATTGACTGTACACTCTAGCGACCTATTTATAACTGTCTCTAATTGGCCACAGCAGAGAAGGTACCCTAAGTTGCAACATGGCAGCTCCCTTTGTTTTTTAGACACTACGGGGCCCATTTATCAAAGGGCTTGCGGACCTGATCCGACACTGCGGATCAGGTCCGCAAGACCTTGCTAAATGCGGAGAGCAATACGCTCTCCGCATTTAACATTGCACCAGCAGCTCACAAGAGCTGCTGGTGCAACGCCGCCCCCTGCTGACTCGCGGCCAATCGGCCGCCAGCAGGGGGGGTGTCAATCAACCCGATCGTATTCGATCGGGTTGATTTCCGGCGATTCCTGTCCGCCTGCTCAGAGCAGACGGACAGGGTTATGAAGCAGCGGTCTTTAGACCGCTGCTTCATAACTTGTGTTTCTGGCGAGTCTGAAGACTCGCCAGAAACACGGCCCTTCAAGCTCCGTACAGAGCTTGATAAATGGGCCTGCATAACTTTACATTTATTTTGACAATATTTAAAATTAATCTGCATGTTATTCTCAGACTAATCTTTTCTTTGAATGCATCATTCTATCTAGCATTTATTTAGTGTTTAATGTCCCTTTAATGGTGGTTTTCTGTTGAAAAACATTAGATACATTTGTTAAATGATTGTGATTGACCCTTTGGTCTCATTTTATGAAACTCAGATATCAGAGCGCCGTAAGCTACAGGCTCGCCTGCAGCCAACAGTTGACCTATTATGCCAACTGTTAAGTGGCGTATCTCAATTCCCCTGGACTTTTCCAACAGGGGAGATTGATAGCCCCTGCTAGCATGCAATTGGCTCTGCTAGGGCAGTGGGCATCATTGTACACTTAGCATTGTTTGCAATATTAAATGCGGGCAATGGATTACTGCACGCTACACGCGATGCCAGGTGGACAGGGGAGACGATTTACTCCTATGTCTGCCCGTTCTTGGATAAATATGTGTTTAAAATTGTATGCTCTATTTTAAAAAAAAATAAAAATAAAAATGTGGGGTTACAAATCCCTTTAAGTACGTACGTGTCCTCGTAAAGACATCAAGGACATATTTTTTAGAGGACCTTTAAATTTATATCAACAACAAACTTTGATTTGTAGAAAATAATTGGTAAACTATGCAAATATAAATTTTAAGAAATAAATGGAAAGAACTCACCATCTGTCTTAATCTTGCAATTAGAACTGTGCATTAAATTGTACCTTTCTCCCAGAGTATTTCCACATATGAATTTATTTTGACCAACTTACACTTTAATAGATGTTTTTCTAAGCATCGCATATATCTATTTGAATGTATGTTAATTGTGCCTATTACAATTCATTGCCACTTCATACATTTTCTCAGTCGCCAGCAATTTTAATGTAAAAAGATAAATGTCATGATCTATAGATCTTCTAAAACATGCTTTTATGTATTTAATTGCTGTAAAATGAACTACTTTTACATTGTTCTGTTTAAAGCGTGAGTCATAACAGTAGAGTAGAGGTCACTGCAACACATTTTGTATGTCAGGGTTGTGACACCCATACAATGCAATGAGAATAAAAGACCATTCTGAGAGAGATTGAAATGATCTACTTACTATTAGCAGTGGTACAATTATTTCTTACAGGCTCTGTGAACATTTTCTTTTCTCTTTCAGATTGTGTAAACCAGAGATGGCCAACTGGTTACTAAACAGATATATGTTGCCCTCTGTCCTAGTCCCCCCCCCCCCCCCAAAAAAAAAAAAAAAAGAAAAGCAAAATTAAAAATGTGTGGCATCATTTTTTGTGGCTTCAGGAAAAGCAAAACTGAAATGTGTTCTTTGGAGACTTCTGGGTGGCAGGCAAAAAAGCTGGCAATAATTAAGAAGGGCCCTCTGGAGGGTAGAACAACAAATAAAGGGTACCCTGCATTTTTATCTAAATCTGTCTCTAGGCCACAAAATAATTTTAGGAAATCATTTTTTTACTTTTTGTGTGTTTAATACCTATTGATTTATTTGTGGTCTTTAAGCCTTCAAAATAATTGATCTGTGGCCCTCGATGCAATAATTTAAGGTTAAAGTAATGGATTTGAGAAATATGCTCCTAAACAAGCCACATAGTTTAAAATGGGATTTTGTAGCCTTGCAGCTTCAGCTGAGCAGTTTGTTTTAAAATTGAGTTTAACCCCTTGTGACCTAATCTAATGTATATATACGTCATGAGGTACAAAGCTTATAGTACCTCATAACTATATAAACGTCTGAGCTTTAGGAAGCTCCAGCAGCCATGGCTGTAAAGTTACAGCCGCGAGCTGGAGTTTCTAAATTCCAGGCATCTGCCTACATATTAAACTGGAGCACAATTGGTGCTCCAGTTCCATATGAAGGCAGATGCCAGATCATTATGGATAGTGACACTGTGTGTGTCACTGTCTGTTATTTTGTGTCAAGAAGGGGCTGTACTATCGGTAACATTGTGGCCCCCAGTATGTTAAAGGGACACTGTACCCAAAAAAAGTATTTCGTGATTCAGATTGAGCATGAAATTTTAAGCAACTTTCTAATTTACTTCTATTATCAAATTTTCTTCTTTCTCTTGGTATCTTTATTTGAAATGCAAGAATGTAAGTTTAGATGCAGGCCTATTTTTGGTGAATAACCTGGAATGTCTTTGCTGATTGGTGGATAAATTCATCCACCAATAAAAAAGAGCTGTCCAGAGTACTGAAACAAAAAAAAAGCCTAGATGCCTTCTTTTTCAAATAATGATAGCAAGAGAACGAAGAAAAATTGATAATAGGAGTAAATTAGAAAGTTGCTTAAAATTGCATGCTCTATCTGAATTACAAAATATTTTTTTTGGGCACAGTGTCCCTTTAAGTAGTTAGGGTAAAAGTAATAACAGTTCTGTTTCCGGCTCGCCGGAAACAAAGGGCATCAAGCTCCATACGTCACTATAAGTGACATCATTGTAAATGCATAGCCTGTCAACACAGTAAAACCACCAAACAGTTTCATTCTAAAAGCACCAATAAGGTTTTTTATCTGAATCATTGTACTAACTGTAGGACTACATTTGTAGTCTACTTGATCGAATGTACAATTTGTGAGGACCAATAAGTGGGGTGTACCTCTAGGGAAGCCCGCTCTAGGATCAGGGAACATCTTAACAACATTGATAATATTGCTGAAGTTTCCGATTTGGCAAAACATTTCATACATGTACATAAAAAGGTTACCTAATCTTTCAAATGGCAAGTGATTGAATGGGTACAAGCACCACCTGGGGGGGGGCAGAGTAGCCTTATTACACAAAAGGGAGGTCTTCTGGATTTTCAAAATGAAAACCAGGAAGCCCCGTGGCTTTAACATTTAAGGTGATATTATTATGCTTTGCCTATTTTACAAGTTAATAATATTTGTATATATATCCACAATTCCTTTACAGTGCTGCATCCAATGTAACCAAGTATAGTTATTGTAACCTTCTGAGCTTGAAGTCTTTTCCATTAGTGTTTGGTCTGTCTTGATAAAGGGCATGCCGGTATTAACCAATAACAACATTACATGTAGTATATAAGGATGGTGATGAGATCACCTAGTCATGTCTATGATTAAGGCAAAAGTAGCAAAAACACGTAAGACAAGCCTGCTAGGCATGCCCATGCCTTTTGTTTTTTATACTCTGGTGTTTTTATGCTAATAAAGGAGTGTTTTGATTTGAAGTTCACTGGTATTCCCTGCTTGTTTATGATCACTACACTACACAAAATAATAATGACAAATAAAAAATATATATCTATCTAAAGGCACTGGCAGACAGCTGCCAGTACTAAAGATGACCACCATTAGTGGGATAGGAGGTTTAGAGAGCTATATGAAGGGATTAGGTAGGTGGGAGGGTTCAGGAGGATCACTACACTGCAAAAATAAATATATAAAAATAGTAGTAATACAAAAAAAAACTAACTGCATACTGACAGACTGTCTGCCAGTACCTAAGATGCTGTTGACCAGTGGGGGTGATGGAGGTAAAAGAGCTTTTTGGGAGGGATCGGGGTGGGAGGTTTTAGGGGCAGGGTAACCTACACTACAGCTAATATTAACCGTACAAGCTACCTGATTAACCCCTTCACTGCCAGGAATAATAGAAGTGTGGTGCACAGCTTCAGTTAGCTGTATTCTAATTACCAAAAACCAAAAAGCCATGAATGTCTGCTATGTCTGAACAATGGGGATCCCAGAGAAGCTTTTACAACCATTTGTGTCATGATTGCACACACAAATAAATAATTTCAGTGAGAAACCCAAAGTTTGTGAAAAAGTTAATGAATTTTTTTTATATGATCGTATATGGGGCTGAAATGGTGTCATGCAATATACCAAAATGGGTCTAGATCAATATCTTGGGTTGTTATCTGAAATTCCTGGTAGTGAAAGGGTTAATGAATATATTTTAATTTCAGATCATGCTGAGTAAAATCTAAAAATGCACATATGTAATTGATTTTAATTGGTTTATCAAATCTGATTGTCATGTGATTTATACATATTAAAGGGACATGAAACCCTACCTTAATTTTTCATAATTCAGATAGAGCATATATATTTAAACTACTTCCAATTTACTTCTATTATCTAGTTTGATTTGTTCTCTTGGTATCCTTTTTTTAAAAGAATACCTAGGTAGGCTCAGGACCTGGTGACTAGATGTTGATTGGTGGCTCCACCTATATGCCCCTTGCCATTGGCTTACCAATGTGTTCAGTTTGCTCCCATTAGTGCATTGTTGCTCCTTCAATAAAGCATACCAATAGAATGAAGCAAAATGAATTACAGAAGTAAACTGGAAATATGTTTAAAATGTATGCTCTATCATTAAAGAAAAAAACTGTGTTTCCTGTACCTTTAACAAACTAGCAGACTCTGGCATACCTCCCAACATTTTCAGCTGGGTATCAGGGACTCAGGAGTTTTATGGGATGAGCTGTTTTGGGAGAATTGGCATTGTGAGTGGTCAGGATTGTGGGTGTGTCTGGAAGGTCAGTGGGTGTGTCTGGGTAGTTTGTGGGCATGTGTGAGGCTAATTGAAATTCTGCAAATAGGGACACATGGCTGTCTCAGAGGTCAGAATCAGGGACTACTGACCCTCTCTAACATTTGAGAGGTCTACTCTGATGTGATTTATAGAAGCAACATAAAAGTAGTAGGATAGGAAACTGATTTATGCTTACAATTTTTTATAAGCCTAAAATGTATGTTTTTATAATCTAGATAAAAAAAAAATGTTTCAAAACAGGATATTTTCTTTATTTTTTGGAAATATTTTTCTTACAAGATACTATAAGATAAATATGTCAAAATTACCTTTAATTTTTTAATTGAAATGCAGATTAATATTTTAGTAATACAAGAACTTTGGAATTTACATTTTTTCCCCTCTCAGTTGATTTACCACTAAAATAAAATATATATATATATTGTTTCCCCTATAAAAATATATATATATATTGTTTCCCCTATAAAAAAATATATATATATATATTGTTTCCCCTATAAAAAAAAATATATATATTGTTTCCCCTATAAAAAAAATATATATATATTGTTTCCCCTATAAAAAAAAATATATATATTGTTTCCCCTAAAACTTTTGCTCTTAACATATCACAAACTCAAGTGTCAGACCTGACATTATTTACCATTACATGACTCATACAGGCCCATTTATCAAGCTCCGTATGGAGCTTGAAGGGCCGTGTTTCTGGCGAGTCTTCAGACTCGCCAGAAACACAAGTTATGAAGCAGCGGTCTAAAGACCGCTGCTTCATAACCCTGTCCGCCTGCTCTGAGCAGGCGGACAGGAACCGCCGGAAATCAACCCGATCGAATACGATCGGGTTGATTGACAGCTCCCTGCTGGCGGCCGATTGGCCGCGAGTCAGCAGGGGGCGGCGTTGCACCAGCAGCTCTTGTGAGCTGCTGGTGCAATGTTAAATGTGGAGAGCGTATTGCTCTCCGCATTTAGCGAGGTCTTGCGGACCTGATCCGCAGTGTCGGATCAGGTCCGCAAGCCCTTTGATAAATGGGCCCCATATTGGGGGCTACTTATCAAGCCGTCTACTTTTCTGGCTTCGCCGGTCCAATACGTCCGCCTAAGCTCGCCTACCTTCGCCGCCGCGGACCTTGAATACGTTCGCCTAAGTTATCAAATAAAGCTGTCAAAAAGCCGCGGGGCGATGAGCAGCGGACTGTGACAGTTATCACTCATCCGATCTCGCTGCCCTTCGGCTTTTTCCCAGCTTTATTGCTAGCCTGTCACTAAGCACTCACACTAAACTACACTGTTCTACCCCCTATACCGGCGCCCCCGGAGGCCCCCGCAACTAAATAAAGTTACTAACCCCTAAACCGCCGCTCCTAGACCCCGCCGCAAGTCTTATAAATGTATTAACCCCTAAACCGCCGCTCCTAGACCCCGCCGCAAGTCTTATAAATGTATTAACCCCTAAACCGCCGCTCCCGGACACCGCTGCCACCTACATTATACCTAGTAACCCCTATCCTGCCCCCCCTACACCGTCGCCCTCTATTATAAAATTATTAACCCCTATCCTGCTGATCCCGCACCTCTCCGCAACTAAATAAATAGTTTAACCCCTAAACCGCCGCTCCATGAACCCGCCGCAACCTATAATAAATTTATTAACCCCTATCCTGCCCCCCACTACGCCGCCGCCACTGTAATAAAATGATTAACCCCTAAACCTAAGTCTAACCCTAACGCCCCCCTAACTTAAATATTAATTAAATAAATCTAAATAAATTAACTCTTATTAACTAAATGAATCCTATTTAAAACTAAATACTTACCTTTAAAATAAACCCTAATATAGCTACAATATAAATAATAATTATATTCTAGCTATCTTAGGATTTATATTTATTTTACAGGTACCTTTCAATTTATTTTAACCATGTACAATAGCTATTAAATAGTTATTAACTATTTAATAGCTTACCTAGCTAAAATAAAGAGAAATGTACCTGTGAAATAAATCCTAACCTAAGTTACAATTACACCTAACACTACACTATACTTTAATAAATTATTCCTATTTAAAAATAAATACTTACCTGTAAAATAAACCCTAAGATAGCTACAATATAATTAATAATTATATTATAGCTATCTTAGGATTTATATTTATTTTACAGGTAACTTTGTATTTATTTTAGCTAGTTAGAATAGTTATTAAATAGTTATTAACTATTTAATAACTACCTAGCTAAAAGAAATACAAAATTACCTGTAAAATAAATCCTAGCTTAAGTTACAATTAAACCTAATACTACACTATCATTACATTAATTAAATAAATTAACTACAAATAACTACAATGAAATACAATTACATAAACTAACTAAAGTACAAAAAATAAAAAAAGCTAAGTTACAAAAAATAAAAAATTAAGTTACAAACATGTTAAAAATATTACTACAATTTTAAGCTACTTACACCTAATCTAAGCCCCCTAATAAAATAACAAACCCCCCCAAAATAAAAAAAATCCCTACCCTATTCTAAATTACATAAATTTCAAAGCTCTTTTACCTTACCAGCCCTTAAAAGGGCCATTTGTGGGGGCATGCCCCAAAAAGTTCAGCTCTTTTGCCTGTAAAAGAAAAATACAACCCCCCCCCCAACATTAAAACCCACCACCCACATACCCCTAATCTAACCCAAACCCCCCTTACAAAAACCTAACACTAATCCCCTGAAGATCATCCTACCTTGAGTCGTCTTCACTCAGCCGAGCCACCGATGGAACTGAAGAGGACATCCGGAGCGGAAGAAGTTAATCCTCCAAGCGGCGCTGAAGAAATCTTCCATCCGATGAAGTCATCATCCAGGCGGCGCTGAAGAAGTCTTCGATCCGGCCGATGTCATCTTCAAAGAGGCGCTGAAGAGGTCTTCTATCCGGGCGAAGTCATCTTCCAAGCCGGGTCTTCAATCTTCCTTCCGCCGACGCGGAACCACCTTCTTCACCGACGGACTACGACGAATGACGGCTCCTTTAAGGGACGTCATCCAAGATGGCGTCCCCTCAATTCCGATTGGCTGATAGGATTCTATCAGCCAATCGGAATTAAGGTAGGAAAATCTGATTGGCTGATGGAATCAGCCAATCAGATTCAAGTTCAATCCGATTGGCTGATCCAATCAGCCAATCAGATTGAGCTCGCATTCTATTGGCTGATCGGAACAGCCAATAGAATGCGAGCTCAATCTGATTGGCTGATTCCATCAGCCAATCAGATTTTCCTACCTTAATTCCGATTGGCTGATAGAATCCTATCAGCCAATCGGAATTGAGGGGACGCCATCTTGGATGACGTCCCTTAAAGGAGCCGTCATTCGTCGTAGTCCGTCGGTGAAGAAGGTGGTTCCGCGTCGGCGGAAGGAAGATTGAAGACCCGGCTTGGAAGATGACTTCGCCCGGATAGAAGACCTCTTCAGCGCCTCTTTGAAGATGACATCGGCCGGATCGAAGACTTCTTCAGCGCCGCCTGGATGATGACTTCATCGGATGGAAGATTTCTTCAGCGCCGCTTGGAGGATTAACTTCTTCCGCTCCGGATGTCCTCTTCAGTTCCATCGGTGGCTCGGCTGAGTGAAGACGACTCAAGGTAGGATGATCTTCAGGGGATTAGTGTTAGGTTTTTGTAAGGGGGGTTTGGGTTAGATTAGGGGTATGTGGGTGGTGGGTTTTAATGTTGGGGGGGGGGTTGTATTTTTATTTTACAGGCAAAAGAGCTGAACTTTTTGGGGCATGCCCCCACAAATGGCCCTTTTAAGGGCTGGTAAGGTAAAAGAGCTTTGAAATTTATGTAATTTAGAATAGGGTAGGGATTTTTTTTATTTTGGGGGGGTTTGTTATTTTATTAGGGGGCTTAGATTAGGTGTAAGTAGCTTAAAATTGTAGTAATATTTTTAACATGTTTGTAACTTAATTTTTTATTTTTTGTAACTTAGCTTTTTTTATTTTTTGTACTTTAGTTAGTTTATGTAATTGTATTTCATTGTAGTTCTTTGTAGGTAGTTTATTTAGTTAATTTAATGATAGTGTAGTATTAGGTTTAATTGTAACTTAAGTTAGGATTTATTTTACAGGTAATTTTGTATTTCTTTTAGCTAGGTAGTTATTAAATAGTTAATAACTATTTAATAACTATTCTAACTAGCTAAAATAAATACAAAGTTACCTGTAAAATAAATATAAATCCTAAGATAGCTATAATATAATTATTAATTACATTGTAGCTATCTTAGGGTTTATTTTACAGGTAAGTATTTATTTTTAAATAGGAATAATTTATTAAAGTATAGTGTAGTGTTAGGTGTAATTGTAACTTAGGTTAGGATTTATTTCACAGGTACATTTCTCTTTATTTTAGCTAGGTAAGCTATTAAATAGTTAATAACTATTTAATAGCTATTGTACATGGTTAAAATAAATTGAAAGGTACCTGTAAAATAAAAAAAAATCCTAAGATAGCTAGAATATAATTATTATTTATATTGTAGCTATATTAGGGTTTATTTTAAAGGTAAGTATTTAGTTTTAAATAGGATTCATTTAGTTAATAAGAGTTAATTTATTTAGATTTATTTAATTAATATTTAAGTTAGGGGGCGTTAGGGTTAGGGTTAGGTTTAGGGGTTAATCATTTTATTACAGTGGCGGCGGCATAGTGGGGGGCAGGATAGGGGTTAATAAATTTATTATAGGTGGCGACGGTGTAGGGGGGGCAGGATAGGGGTTAATAAATGTATTATAGGTGGCGACGGTGTAGGGGGGGCAGGATAGGGGTTAATACATTTAATATAGGTTGCGGCGGGTTCAGGGAGCGGCGGGTTAGGGGTTAATACATTTATTATAGTTGCGGTGGGCTCCGGGAGCGGCGGTTTAGGGGTTAATATGTATAGAGTAGCTTGCGGTGGGCTCCGGGAGCGGCGGTTTAGGGGGTAATAACTTTATTTAGTTGCGGCGGTGTAGGGGGGGTCAGATTAGTGGTGTTTAGACTCGGGGTACATGTTAGGGTGTTAGGTGTAGACAGCTCCCATAGGAATCAATGGGATGTCTGTCAGCAGCGAACTTGTACTTTCGCTATGGTCAGACTCCCATTGATTCCTATGGGATCCGCCGCCTCCAGGCTGGCGCTTTGAAAACCAGGTACGCTGGGCCGTAAAACTGCTGATCGTACCTGCTAGTTTTTTGATAGCTAGCAAAAGTAGTGAGAATGTGCCGCACTTGTGTGCGGAACATCTGGAGTGACGTAAGAATCGATCTGTGTCGGACTGAGTCCGGCGGATCGAAGCTGACGTCACAAAATTCTACTTTTGCCGGTCTCGAGCCTTTGATAACTAAGGCGTATCAGCCTCGCCACAAATACGCTGCGGAATACGCAGCGTATTTGAGGTTGACGGCTTGATAACTACCCCCCATTGTCTGCAACCTTTTTAGCATATGCATTCACTTGGAAATAAATGTTAAAGGAAAGACAATGTGTGTGAGTTCAGCTATCAATCTTTTTATTGCATCAACAATGTACAGGTAGTTATTGTTCCTTTAGGTGCATTCCTATGGGAATGAATACAATGTCAAAATTTGCACTGAACATTGTTTTCATGTGACCTTAATGCAAATATGTGAGTATCCAGTCTTTTAGCCAACACACCAAAGTACAGAAATCATGACTATATTAATATTGTGACAATGGTAATTCAGTCTCCCCTAGTGCCCAAGCAATAATGAATATTAAAAAATGATTAATAAGACTGCAAGCTGGTTTCTGTCACTAGAACTAAATTCTCTTCCAATAAGTCAAAGCAGGCGTGCCGGTATTTCTTACAAATGAAACGCAAATGTTTATTTTCTGATTCAGCCAGAGCATGCAATTTAAATAAAAAGTTTATATTTTAATTCTATTATGAAAGTTGCTTCTTTTTTATGATATTCTTTGTAGAAGAGCAAACCTTAGTAGATAATGGGCATTTGTCTACTTGCAAATTTTTAACATTGTTAAAAGTACTCTTTCAAAAATGCTGCCATACTGTGCTGTAGTCCTGAGCCAACCTAGCTGCTATTCATCAAAATATACAAAAGTAAGTTTAATAATATAAATAAATTTGAAACATTTTAAAAATTGTTTGCTGTATTTGAATAAGTCCCTTTGACATAGGCTCAAATAATACAAATGTTTATGGATACGTAGTTAGATCCCCTGAATTCTATGTATTTAAATTGTAGGGGCCAAAAGGGCAGATGCATTGATTTCTACATTAATCTATTCTTGACATTAAAAGGGTTAATCTTTTTTAAAGCTCTCCAGAATCTGTATGCTCACAGCTTCCTTTGGTAATATATGTCACAAATGTTTATTGTTGAAACATAGGTTACCAGGTAAACACTAAGGGGCTAATCACAATTTTGTTCTTGATTTCAACAGACAAAGATTTCTCAGATTTGGTATGTTCGGTATGTTTTTGTCCAGAGATCAGAATCCCTTAATGCTTCTGGCCCTAAATACCCCTCAAGTTTAAAATTGTTACCTCCTGAAAACAACACAAAATCATTATCTGCAGTGTTAATCTTGCAATTCAGTCATCTAAAAATAAAATGTGCAAATTAACAACAAAAAATGGTGATGTTACAGGTTCATCGATTATATTGAGGTTGAAGGGCCTTTTTCTTGATCAATTGTTTTCTAGTGTGTAGTGATGCTAATGGTGGGCATGGGTGCATTTAAACTGTTGTACTGAAAAACTATAGTAATATGTGTGTATGTCTCTTTAAGGGATTTGAACATTATTAGTATAGTATAGTTATCAACATCACTATATTTCTATTAGTGTAAAAGTACTTTTTTTATTTTTTATCTAAAATGACCATTGATAAATTGGTCACCGGGCTCCTGAAATTATCCAATATGGCTGCTGGTAATCTCAATCGGCTAGATTACGAGTTTTTGTCGGTAAGGCTTGCGGTGCTAACGCTTAGTTTATGCTCACCGCTCATCTACAAACAACGCTGGTATTATGGGTTTTTACAAACCCGGCGTTAGCCGCAAAAAAGTGAGCGAAGAGCAAAATTTAGCTCCACATCTCACTTCAATACCAGCACTGCTTACGGTAGCGGTGAGCTGGCTAAACGTGCTCGTGCACGATTTCCCCATAGGAATCAATGGGGCAGATTCGGCTGAAAAAAAACCCTAACACCTGCAAAAAAGCAGCGTTCAGTTCCTAACGCAGCCCCATTGATTCCTACGGGGAAACATTTTTTATGTCTACACCTAACACCCTAACATGAACCACGAGTCTAAACACCCCTAATATTACACTTATTAACCCCTAATCTGCCGTCCCCAACATCGTCGCCACCAGCATTATATTATTAAACCCTAATCTGCTGCTCTGGACACCGCCGCCACCTACATTATACTTATGAACCCCTAATCTGCTGCCCCCAACATCGCCGAACCCTACATTATATTTATTAACCCCTAATCTGCCTTCCCCAATGTCGCCGCCACCTAACTACACTTATTAACCCCTAATCTGCCGCCCCCAACGTCGCCACCACTATAATAAATATATTAACCCCTAAATCTAAGTCTAACCCCCCTAACCCACCTACATTATACTTATTAACCCCTAATCTGGCGCCCCTAACATCGCCGCCACCTACATTACAGTTAGTAACCCCTAATTTGCTGCCCCCAACGTCCCCGCTGCCACTATACTAAAGTTATTAACCCCTAAACCTTTGGCCTCCCACATCACTAACACTACATAAATATATTAACACCTAACCCTAAGTCTAACCCTAACCCTAACACCCCTAACATTAATATAATTAAAATAAATCTAAATAAAACTTACTATTATTACCTAACTAATTCCTATTTAAAACTAAATACTTACCTATAAAATAAACCCTAAGCTAGCTACAATATAACTAATAGTTACATTATAGCTAGCTTAGGGTTTATTTTTATTTTACAGGAAAGTTTGTATTTACCTGTAAAATAAACCCTAACTTAAGTTACAATTACACCTAACACTACACTATAATTAAATTAATTACCTAAACTAACTACAATTAATTACAATTAAATTAAATAAACTAAAGTACGAACCCCCTCCACTAAATACAGAAAATAAAATAATTACAAGAATTTTACACACCCAAGCCTACTCTAAAACCCACCCAATCCCCCCTTAATAAAACCTAACACTAACCCCTTGAAGATCACCCTACCTTGAGATGTCTTCACCCAACCGGGCAGAAGTGGTCCTTCAGACGGCCAGAAGTCTTCATCCGATCCGGGCAGAAGAGGACTTCCAGATGGGCAGAAGTCTTCATCCAGGCGGCATCTTCTATCTTCATCCATCCGGAGTGGGGCAGGTCCATCTTCAAGCCATCCGACGCGGAACATCCTCTTCTATCCGACGACTAAAACTAAATGACGGTACCTTTAAGTGATGTCATCCAAGATGGTGTCCCTTCAATTCCGATTGGCTGACAGAATTCTATTAGCCAATCGGAATTAAGGTAGAAAAAATTCTATTTACTGATGCAATCAGCCAATAGGATTGAACTCCATTCCTATTGGCTGATCAAATCAGCCAATAGGATTGAGCTCGCATTCTATTGGCTGATTGGAACAGCCAATAGAATGCGAGCTCAATCCTATTGCCTGATTGGATCAGCCAATAGGATTTTTTCTACCTTAATGCCGATTGGCTAAACAAATTCTATCAGCCAATCACAATTGAGGTACCGTCATTTAGTGTTAGTCATCGGATGGAAGAAGATGCTCCGCGTCGGATGGCTTGAAGATGGACCCGCTCTGCTCTGGATGGATGAAGATAGAAGATGCCGTCTGGATGAAGACTTCTGCCAGTCTGGAGGTCTTCTTCTGCCCGGATCGGATGAAGACTTCTGGCCGTCTGAAGGACCACTTTTGCCCGGTTGGGTGAAGACGTCTCAAGGTAGGGTGATCTTCAAGGGGTTAGTGTTAGGTTTTATTAAGTGGGATTGGGTGGGTTTTAGAGTAGGGTTGGGTGTGTGGGTGGTGGGTTGTAATATTGGGGGGGTATTGTATTTTTTTCCAGGTAAAAGAGCTGATTACTTTGGGGCAATGCCCCGCAAAAGGCCCTTTTAATTGCTATTTGTAATTTAGTATAGGGTAGGGAATTGTATTATTTTGGGGGGCTTTTTTATTTTATTAGGGGAATTAGATTAGGTGTAATTAGTTTAAAATTCTTGCAATTATTTTATTATTTTCTGTAATTTAGTGTTGTTTCGTACTTTTGTTTATTTAATTTAATTGTAATTAATTGTAGTTAGTTTAGGTGATTAATTTAATTATAGTGTAGGTTAGGTTTTATTTTACACGTAAATTTGTACTTATTTTAACTAGGTAGTTATTAAATAGTTAATAACTATTTAATAACTATTGTACCTAGTTCAAATAAATACAAACTTGCCTGTAAAATAAAAATAAACCCTAAGCTAGCTACAATGTAACTATTAGTTATATTGTAGCTAGCTTAGGGTTTATTTTATAGGTAAGTATTTAGTTTTAAATAGGAATAATTTATTTAATTGTAGTAATTTTATTTAGATTATTTTAAATTATATTTAAGTTAGGGGGGTTAGGGTTAGACTTAGGTTTAGGGGTTAATACATTTAATATAGTGGTGGTGATGTTGGGGGCGGCAGATTAGGGGTTAATAAATGTAGGTAGGTGTCGGCGATGTTATGGACGGCAGATTAGGGGTTAATAAAATTTAACTAGTGTTTGTGAGGCGGGAGTGCGTCGGTTTAGGGGTTAATATATTTATTACAGTGGCGGCGATGTCCGGTCGGCAGATTAGGGGTTAAAAAAATTATTTAAGTGTTTGCAATGTGGGGGGGGGGGCTCGGTTTAGGGGTTAATAGGTAGTTTATGGGTGTTAGTGTACTTTTTAGCACTTTAGTTAAGAGATTTATGTTACTGCGTTAGCCCATAAAACTCTAAACTACTGACTTTTAAATTCAGTAGGAGTCTTGACAGGAGAGGCTGTACCGCTCACTTTTTCTAAGACTCGTAATACCGGCGTTAGGAAAATCCCATTGAAAATATAGGATACGCAATTGACGTAAGGGGATTTGCGGTATGCTCGAGTCGTGGAAAAAAAGTGAGCGGTACACCTGTCCCTGCCAGACTCGTAATACCAGCGGGCGTTAAAAAGCAGCGTTGGGACCTCTCAACGCTGCTTTTTAAGGCTAACGCAAGACTCGTAATCTAGGCAAATGTGTTTTGCCTATTCACAAACCCAATGTTACAAACCAATGGTGTACTTAGTAATAAGACAAAAACTATTTTCTGGGGTTTATCAAGTCCCTTTGGCTGTTGAATTTAATACGTTATGAAGGGCCCTGTAATTAATTATAGAAAAATTGATTGTGATGTGTCATTTATAACGAAATGGTAAAGAGGTAAGTGCTGGTTATAAAAATTAGAATGGTTGTGATTTTGTTGACATTGAATAAGGCTGATTGGAAGTGTTAAGATCCCATTAATTATCAAACAATACTTCGCCACCAAGATCAGAAGTTCTTGGAAGAAAAGAACGTGTACATACATATAATACTGTTATATGTTGCAATGCTCAATCTTCCCATTGTGGAAGTCAGAACCTTACACAGCTCTGGGGTTCAACAAGATATGTTATTATAACACATACACATAAAATGTAATAGTAGATAAAATGATTACAGTTCATTGATGTCAACAGAGGGTGTAGCTTTGTTGTTTTGAATAATAGTCACTTTTTAAAATAAACATCTCAAAGTGTTTACTGTACCTTTAATTTGTTTTTGCTTTATATTTTATAGGTTTAGATATGGACTTAAATATGTCAAATATATTCACACCATCAGCCAATCAGAGATAAGGTGCTGTGTTTGTAGAATGTGATTTGTAGGGCAGAAAAGTAGGGGGTAACACCTTGTTGAAGCATCTCTAAATTGTTTTGTTTTTATTTTGATTTCAAAAGGATTTTTTACCCTCTTTTTATTTTTATTAATTTGTTTAGTAATGTTTGAAGGAATTTTTGTGATACCACTTTCATTGTCAGAGGACAGTAACAAGATAGATGCTCCCATTAAAGGGACAGCATTGTCAAAATGTTTCCTTCATGGCTAAGATAGAGCATGCAATTTTAAACAACTTTTAAGTTTTCTTCCATTATCTCATTTGCTTTGGTCTGTTGATATCCTTTGTTGAAAAACATACCTAGGTAGTCTCAGGGGCAGCAATAAGCTACTGGAAGCTGGTTGGAGGATGCACATATATGCATCTTGTCATTGGCTCACTGGATGTGTTAAGCTACCTCCAAAGAGTGCATTGCTCCAAGAGAAGGAAGCACATTTGATAATAGAAGTAAATTGGACAGTTGTTTAAAAGGGTTTGCTCTATTTAAATCATGAAAGAAAAATGTTGTGTTTCACGTCCCTTTTAATAATAATGGAGCTGATCTCTCAACTCATATGAATAGTTGGTACAAAACCTTTTGAGTTGCAATGTCTTGGCAAGTTTTTTTTAACATTTTCATGGGCAAGTTCTATTGAACTTAGATCATTAAACCTGCCTCTCGAGTCTTTTAAAAGTTTGGTACGCAAAGGCTAAGAAGCAAATAATTAACATAAAAAAGAAGTGTTAAGTTGCTATTAGTAAAAAGTTTTTAAAGGGACATGAAATTCAAAAAAATTATTTCATGATTCACATAGAGCATACAATTTTAAAAAGGTTTCCTATTTACTTCTATTATCAAATCTGCTTCATTCTTATTTTATTCTTTGTTGAAGAGATACCTAAGTAGGTAGCATGCACATGCCTAAAGCACTACATGACAGGAAATAGTGCTGCCATCTAGTGCTCCTGCTAATGTATAACATTGTTTCAAAATTGTAGCCGCACTCCTGAGCTTAAACCTCTGCTTTTCAAGAAAGGATAACAAAAAGTAAATTGAAAAGTTGTTTAAATTTGTATGCTCTGTCTGAGTTGTATGTCCCTTTAAATGAACAGTCTAGTCAAATTAAACTTTCATGATTCAGAAAAAAACATGCAATTTTAAATGACTTTCCAATTTAAATTGTATCATCACATTTGCTTTGTTCTCTTGGTATTCTTTGTTGAAAGCTAAACCTAGATAGGCTCATATGATAATTTGTAAGCCCTTAATGGCCATCTCTTATCTCAGTGCATTTGGACAGTTTTTCACAGCTAGAAAGCGCTAGATCATATGTGCCGTATAGATAGCATTGTGCTCACTCCTGTGGAGTGAAACTTTAAATACAATAAAGGGTTCCAATACCTTTGGTTACTCAGTGGAGGATGCCCAAGTAGTATTCTCTTCCGTATTGGGTTCAAGTGACTTTCTTAATGTGGCTCCAAAAGAGAGATTGAGCAAGCGCCCGGAGAAAGATAGTGTCAAACAGATGGTTTTACAATTACATGCTGTTACCTTATCGGAGTATTTCAAAGCACAGCGGATTCCCAGGGGCCTACGCATGTCTACACGTCCAACTCTGTTTGCTGATAAGCCGGAGTACTGGGAAAGATTTGAGAGCATTTTAAATAAATGTTCCCTCGACTTGATTACCTGGACTGTTGAGTTCGCACAAAGAGAAATTGCCAGGTACAAAGTTGAAGTGGAAAAGGCAAAACAAGAGCTGCAGCAGAGTGTGTCACTTGACGAATATAAAGCTTTGATTGATAAAATTACTAAATCAGTAAATGAGTATAAAAAGACACTAGAAGACGGAAAGCGCACAAAATTCATGCGGAATGAGCAAGATTATGCACAAGGTAATATCTACAGATGGTCCCAGAAGACAGATGTGGGTGGTCCCTCCAAACCGAGATTCCAGCGTCAGAGACGCGACAAGCGTCGCGCACCAGGTGATACCCAGAGTGAGTCGGAATTGTCAGTTTGTTTTTTGACAGAGGACTTAGACGGAGACGCCGGAGGGGCGGCAGGAAACAACGCAGGTGAACAGCCTCCGGTTCAGGGAGCAAAGAAGCCCAGACAGACCTGGTGGAACAGCCGAGGCAGAGGCCGGAGTTACAATTAACCACGACACAATGTGCGGTAAATAATCTAGTAAATCCACACAATCAGGTGACTTTTATTTCACAGGCAATGATTTATCTATGACAGAGGACTCTTTTGTTTCTTGTGCCTCTATAGGCAATATAACGGACTTTGCAGATAAAAGTTTACACGCAGACCCCTTGTATTCAGTTATGAATTGTAATAATGGTAAAACTGAGACAAATAAGGGTAATGATGTTAACATCGTACATAATATCTCAGGGGTTAATTTAAGTGATGCTGAAATTTCTCTCCTCAATAACGGGTTATCATATTGTCCCATTAATAAAGGAAATTTATTCCAAGTTAAACATGAATTAAATACATTTTTTCGTACGATTAAATTGAAATTATTTTTTGATAAAAAATTTAAATTCAAGATAAAGAAATGCATACTAAGGGAAATGAAACACTCACTTGTGAGAAAGTAGGACTTAGAAATATTAGCAAGTTTAACCCTGTAACTACTGACAATGGTGCTAACACATTTTTTGATTTAGTACTTATGGATGTTGAGCAATTATTTCAGCAACCTGACTTAATGTTTCAGAAAAGATTTGAGGAACATAAAAATGACCTTGAAATCAAGAAAGGAATTGGCTATTAAAGCGGCGGATAAGGGCGGCACCTTGGTAGTAATGAGTCAGGAGGCCTATATATCTGAGATAGAACAACAATTAAGTGATACTTCAGTATATGCCATGATTGGTTATGATCCCATACACAAGATTCAAAAGGAAATTACTAATATTCTGTGTCAAGCTATGAATAATGGATTGATCTCAAAAGGTTTGAATGAATTTTTAAATATTAAACATCCTGTTAGACCTGTCATATATTGTCTGCCAAAGATCCATAAAAATGAATTGAAACCTCCAGGCAGACCCATAGTGGCAGGTTCAGGGTCCATTTACAAATATTTCTGTTTTCTTGTACAGAATTTTGCAACCTTATGTAATTAAATCCTCATCTTACATCAAAGATACTTATGATTTTCTGAAAAAGCTTGAGCAGCTAAATTTAGAGAATAATAAAGTAATTTTATTTACACTCGATGTATCTAGTTTGTACACGTCTATCAAGCATATGAGTGGGATTGAGTCAGTAGCCAAAGTTCCAAGATGTGATAACAAGTATAATCAAGCTCAAATACAACTTTTTCTGGAGTTGTTAGAAGTTGTACTTTATATGAATTATTTTCTTTTTAAGGATGATTTTTTACTTCCAGAAAAAGGGTACTGCCATGGGATCCAATGTCGCCCCAACCTATGCCAACATCTTCATGAACAATTTTGAAGAATTATTTGTTTATGAACATGTATTGTTTAAGAAATTTGGTGCCACCTGGTGGCGGTTCATTGACGATGTGTTTGGCATATGATATGGCGACATAGGATCCCTATTTTCTTTTGTTGATGATCTCAATATCAATTGACGGAATTAAATTTAACTTGACATGGAATGAACAATCTGTCCAATTTTTGGACACATGTATCTATAAGGGGGAATATGGATTGAAGGCTGATATTTATTCGAAACCAACAGATAAAAGCAACACTTTGTTGTTTAATAGCTTTCATCCACCTTCCACCTTTAGAGCTATACCAAAAAGTCAGCTACTGCGAGTAGACCGTATTGTGTCCGATACTGATTTAAAAATAACACGGTTGGAAGAAATGTCTAAAAAATGTATACAAAGGGGTTATCCTGCCGATCTTGTGTACAAAGAAAAACAAAACATTATTTTAAGATCTGATACTAGGCCCATTACAACAAATAAAGAAAAGAAAAAAACAGGTTGATTTTTGTATCACAGTACAATATTAGAAGTAGTCTGATAAATAAAATTATACTTAAGTATTGGCACATTCTACAGAAATGCCATTCTGACATCAATGCATTTTCAGAGCCACCTATGCCAGCCTATAAAAGAAGCCCTAACATAAAAGATCAGTTAGTTAGAGCAGAATATATCATCAGGGAATATTTGACTTGTAGATCAGAGTTTATTATTTATGCAATTAAGTGTCCATGTTCGTTGTTTTATATTGGACAATCGACCAGAGAAGCACGTGAGAGAATCTCTGAGCTCAAGTCAAATATTAGATGTAATAAGGATGCTCCAGTTTCCTCACATTTTATACAGGCTGGCCATAATATCAGCCAACTTCGTTTCCAAATTTTGGAACAAATACATATGCCTAGAAGAGGTGGCGACAGGGAAGCCGTATTAAATAAAAGGGAGGCTTTTTGGATTAATGAATTAAACACTGTATGGCCTAAAGGCCTTAATAGGGAATGCAATTGGACAACATTTAAGATTTAAAGATTCAATGCTCTATTTTTTGGCTGTTTTTGGTAGGTTTGCTGTTTATGCATCTACTTTACCTATGTGTTTAATTTTGAATAATTTTGTTTAGTTTGCATTTTCATGGGTTAGGTTTAATTATGCAATAATATTTAGTATAGATTTATTATTAACCCACTGATATACTGAGTATCCTTTGTTTTTAATTTTTTGACTTAGTAAGGTATAGGGGATTCTAATTTGGAGGATTCTCATATACCTATTTTTTTAAATAAATCCATACATGTGATTGTGTTCTTATTAAAGGGACAGTCAAGTCCAAAAAAACTTTCATGTTTTAAATAGGGCATGCAATTTTAAACAACTTCCCAATTTACTTTTATCACCAATTTTGCTTTGTTCTCTTGGTATTCTTAGTTGAAAGCTAAAACTAGGAGGTTCATATGCTAATTTCTTAGACCTTGAAGACTGCCTCTAATCTGAATACATTTTGACCACTAGAGGGCATTAGTTCACATGTTTCATATAGATAACATTGAGCTCATGCACGTAAAGTGACCTAGGAGTGAGCACTGATTGGCTAAACTGCATGTCTGTCAAAAGAACTGAAATAAGAGGGCAGTCAGCAGAAGCTTAGATACAACATAATTACAGAGGTAAAACGTGTATTATTGTAACTGTGTTGTTTATGCAAAACTGGGGAATGGGTAATAAAGGGATTATCTTTCTTTTTAAACAACAAAAATTCTGGTGTTGACTGTCCCTTTAATATGAAGGTAGTATAGATGAAATAATAATATAATGAGTATTTGTCACTATTTTAAAATGAAATTTAAATATTAAATTCACACAATTTATGTTTATATTATATTTTGATGTTTTTCACAATTTGACTTACCTTTTTAGGATCACTTAGCATTGTATTCTTTAGTGGATATACTATTGTAATTTGCAATATATATTTTGTAACATTTTTTTGTATAGAAACTATTTTATCATGTGTAGTATTTTTGTTGACCACTAGAGGGCAATATTGATGCATTTATCACAATTGTTTGGCGCCATTGGGGCTATTTAAACACTGTTATACTCATGTCAAGCTTGAGAAAGGGCTTATTATTAGCCCGAAACGTTGCTTTGCTGTATTGAACCCTGTATGTTAAAATAAAGGTCACTTTATTCACCACAGCTGGAGATCACCTTTTTATTTGGATCAGTTTGGGCTTGGTAAGCCTCCTCCATGCTCCTGTGAGTAGTGGGTGCTGTATTCATTTATTCTGTTCAAGAGTTATTTAGGAGTCAGCACTGATTGGCTAAAATGCAAGTTTGTCAAAAGAACTGAGATAAGGGGTCAGTCTGCATAGGTTTAGATTCAAGCTAATTACAGAGGTTAAAAGTATATTAATAAAACTATGTTGGTTATTCAAAACTGTGGAATGGATAATAAAGGGATTATCTATATTTTTAAACGATAACAATTCTGGAGTAGACTGTCTCTTTAAGTAGCAGCATTGGGAAGGAATCTAGGACAGAATACATTGTCAATAAGATGTGGGCGGGGTACATCTAAAATAAATTGCTTACAGCAATGAATAAACTCTAATTGAACTAAACTTGCTTACTGCATTTGATAACCAGTAATAAATATTTTATCTTTGAAATAGTAAAACATGGTTTTGTTAGAGTATTCCAGTACATTGTTTACAGTCAACAACAGATAGAGTTATATTACGAATGGCGTGCTGTTGGGTGCGAGTGAAAAGGGGTTTATTGTGGCTCTTTGCTTGCGTGTTGTTCGGAAATAGCTTGTGTATTTTAGGTTGACAGTAAACGCATTTAAACGAGTGCAATTGTATGTGTGTGTGTGTACATATGTATTTATATGTGTGTATGTGTGTATATATGTATTTATATGTGGTACATATGTATTTATATGTGTGTATATATGTATTTATATGTGTGTACATATGTATTTATATGTGTGTATATATGTATTTATATGTGTGTACATATGTATTTATATGTGTGTATATATGTATTTATATGTGTGTATATATGTATTTATATGTGTGTATATATGTATTTATATCTGTGTATATATGTATTTATATGTGTGTATATATGTATTTATATGTGTGTATATATGTATTTATATCTGTGTATATATGTATTTATATGTGTGTATATATGTATTTATATGTGTGTATATATGTATTTATAGGTGTGTACATATGTATTTATATCTGTGTATATATGTATTTATATGTGTGTATGTATTTATATGTGTGTACGTATATATTTATATGTGTGTATATATGTATTTATATGTGTGTATATATGTATTTATATGTGTGTACATATGTATTTATATGTGTGTACATATGTATTTACAGACTTATATGCAAATATAAACACATAAATACAAATGAATATATATATATATATATATATATACATATGCTGTCGCCGAAAACAATCATATTTATGCAATATTCATATTTAATATAGTGTTTGAAGGGACAGTCTACTCCAAAATGTTTATTGTTTAAAAAGATAGATAACCCCTTATTACCCATTCCCCAGTTTTGCTTAACCAACACTGTTATATCAACACACTTTTTACCTCTGTAATTACCTTGTATCCAAGTCTTTTCTAACAGCCCCCTGATCACATGACTTTTACTTATTATCTATTTACTTGCATTTTATCCAATTAGTGCAGTGTCTGCCACAACCCACGAGCGTTAGCACAATGTTATCTATATGGCTCACATGAACTAGCACTCCCCTTTTGTGAAAAGCAAATAAAAAAACATGTGATAAGAGGTTATCTTTAGTGGCTTAGAAAGAGGCAGACATTTTGAGGTTTAAAGGTTATAAAGTATATTAATCTAACAATGTTGATTGTGCAAAGCTGGGAAATGGGTAGTAAATGGATTGTTTATCTTTTTAAACAATAACAATTCTGGTGTAGACTGTCCCTTTAACTGTGTATTTAATGTAAATATTTCACATTCAAATGTTGTTCACATAGATATAAATAGATATTCCTGTATGTATCTGTATATATCTATACCTATATATAATCATATATATTCAGTTATCATCAAAATTATTCAGCCCCCATCAGGATTATTATCAAAATTTACAGACTTTTAGCTGTTTGCAATAAACAAATCAAACAAAAGAAATTAAAACTGGGCTCCATGTACTAAGCTGTCTGCAAGGTCTTCGTGACTATTTCCGTCTAAATTTCTGCGTGCGGATCAATAACTGTATGTACTATGCCACAAATCCTTTGAAAACCTTACATTAGCATATGTCGAGCGAACTTGTCCGCAACTCTTGAATTCCAGTCTTTTTGTAGCTTGAAAATACTCGCTCGACATAAATCTCGCACAAAACAGTAATTACTAAACTATCTATTTCTCCGCACCTACCTCGTGAAAAATCCCTCGCCAGCTAATAGGTGGCGAGCACCATAATAAACAATAGGGTCTATAAGATAAACGCCTACGACTGATTTAAAAGAGGGGTACAATTGAATCGTTACTCACTTTTGATCCTGCTAGCCATGGAGACACTTCTTCAACTTTATATTATTCGTCTGATGCAAATCA
The DNA here is from genome assembly GCF_027579735.1 of Bombina bombina. Taxonomy (NCBI): domain Eukaryota; kingdom Metazoa; phylum Chordata; class Amphibia; order Anura; family Bombinatoridae; genus Bombina; species Bombina bombina. Next base: position 157,613,954 of record NC_069504.1, read on the forward strand.
AGGGTAGAAGGCAAATTCGTCAACCTGATGCCCCAAATCCGGTTAGAAGAAGGAGATTACGAGTACAGCGGGTATTCCTTCCTCGGGTTCCTTTAGATGCACTTTCCGATAGAGAGGTTATTCAAAGGTTCCGTCTGGATCGACATTCAATATTGACTTTATATGGTCAAATAGCACATTTTCTAGAGCCTGTAACGGCTCGTTCAAGGGCCATTCCCGGAATCCTCAAGTTTTTTTGCTGCCTTGCACTTTTTTGCCACCGGATCATTTCAGGCAGTGTCCAGCGTCATCATTGGTTTCAGTCAGTCTGCCTTTTCTCGTCATCTATCCAAAGTTATCGATGCACTCATGCATATATTCCCCGAATATGTTTGTCTACCATCTACCACAGAAGAGTGGCAATCGATAAAGTCGCAATTCTACAGTGTGGCTGGAATGCCAAATGTTCTTGGGGCAATAGACTGTACCCATATTGCAAAAATATACTTTTTTATGGATACTTGAAGTTTGCTTCGCACGACAACCAAATAAATAGTCATATGAGTCTAGAACCATATCGACAAGAACCAGGTTCTGCTGATGTGAAAAGCATGGATTCTTCGATTTGGACTGTGAATCAGATCGAGAAGTAGCCATACTTAATTTATCAATAACAATAAAAGTCAGTAAAGCTTCAAGTTCGGGAACTATGCAGTTTGACAAAATTGATAAATTCTACTTTATATAGTGCTGCAATATGTTCCTGTGACAAATCTGATGTTTCTGACACCTTACAGTCACGTGAGACAAACATGACTGACAAGTTGTAAGCGAATAATAGTATATTCGCAAATAGCGAGGCGTCATATGTATGAATCATTCGCCAGTGCTCGATGCGGATTAGACACGCAATTTTTTGGGATAGTTTTTAGTACATATGGCGGGCGGGCAACATCTCGCTAGCTGCGAGTTCAAGCGAGTCGGCAGACATTTTGTCGGCGAGAAAATTGACGCTTTAGTACATGGAGCCCAGTGAATGCTTTAAGTGGTTTCCCAAATTCAACTTAAAATGCAACTTTTAATGAATTCTTCAGTCTTTGGTTGAATGTGGCTACACATATTTACCTCTCTCACTGGATTCCTCAGTGTGTCAAGCTAGGCCCAGCATCACTGCTGAAAGTAAACTTAATAGTAGACCTAAATTGCAAAGTTGTTTAAAACTGTATGATCTATATCAGGAGTCATCACTTGTGTCCCTCACAAGGTTTTGAAACTACATTGGCTGAGCACCATGGGAAATGTATTTCCAAAACCACTAGAGGTCCACAATTGATGACCCCTGCTCTATATCAATAATTTTAAAAAAATGTGTTTTATTTCCATTTAATATTTCTACCCTATTTTATTTTTCTCCCCTAGCTGATACATATTAGGATCATTATTATTTTTTTTCAAACCTCATACTATTTTAGTAACTTTCCTTTTTGAACAGTTTCCAATATATTATTATTATTATTATTATTATTATTATTATGATATAGATTATTATTCCTCAGAGATACTGGTCCAGATCACAAAAGATAGACAAAGCCTTTAAGAAGCAGCAACTCTGCCATTTTTATTGTTGCTTCATGAGAAATCAAATGAAAGGTTTTCAGAAGAATACCAGATCTAAGCAATGTGTGGTTGTTTGTTTTCATTGTAGTAATAAATGTGTGATCTGCCGATAGATAACCAGTTAAAAGGTTTTCAGTGCACCAGCCCAAAGCTAACTACAGCGTTGTCATCATATTGACCCTTTTCCTCTCAAAAACAATGCACAATCCCTACCAACACATCCATCACATTGTATTAACCCCCTACTTTACAGACCACCCAGGACATTAAGCCTAACTACATTTTCACCCTAAAGCATTAATGAATGTGGGAGGGCTCAGTTCTGGTATTGCACTATCCAAGCTGAATTCTGATAGGTTCCTATTTTAATTCTTATAGGCTATTATAAGAGTGGGATAGCTGCATTATAATATTAATCACTTCAACTGTTAGGATTATTTTTAAATATTAGATTACAAAAAAAGAAAGAAAAGAAAAAAAAAAAGAAAATCAGTCCCAGACTACAATGAGGCAGAAGTCTCGGAGGGACTTTTTTCTGTAGTGGCACAAGACAGTCATTAATAAGAAATCATATGATTGTAAGGTAAATTGTAGAGTTTAAATTTGTATTATTTTGATTAGTGTTCAATTAATTCATCCACAGAAGAAGCTTTTAAAATGCAATATGAGCTTAAAATTAAAAAAATAATAACTCCATATTATAAGGCAATTGTAGACATGGATCAATTATAAGAAGCAAGCACACACAATTTATATAATGTTTTCTGTTTGGAAAAGCAATTTTAAACTGTTAATGACCGTCACAACTTTATCTAGTATTCTAGGTTATGCTCAACTAGTAATATTTAATTTAATATTAGTGCATCACAATTTCTTCTGCTAGTAACTTTCCCTATTCAGTAAGACAACTTGTTTTCATTTTTTTATTGGATTGCTATCCCTCCATTTTCTCCCAAACTACCTTGTAGTTAAAGTATTTTAAATGCAGTTTAATAGCTCCTGTAATTCATACATTCATCTAGATTTTAATAGCACTTCTTATTTTATTTACCCCTCTAGGTATCATATAGTGTTGTATGTGAAATGCACACAACTAGTAATGTCAAGTAACTGATCAATAGGTTAAACAAAACAGGTCCCAGGGCTAATTTCTGAAGCTTTTACTAGTATATTTTCTTTCCTTAGAATGTGCTCTACTAATTAGAATTCTCTGAAACATTCTATCCACTCATTTAGCCTTGAGTTAAATCCATGATATGATGCAATTCATGTATAAGTTTATTAGTGGAACGGTGTCAAATGCTTTAACAAAATATAGATATACTACATTGTTTGCTCCAACCTGGTTTATCAACTTACAGAGTCAAAAATATTAGCAAGATTAGTTGTTCATTAAAATAATGCTACTTTTGTTCCTCACAGGCTTGTCGTTAGCAGAATATTTCCTACTGTCATTTTATGAAGTGGTACTACATTTTTCTGAGAAACCTCTGGTGAATGTTTGTAATTTACTGTGAAAATATAGCAGTTGTCAGATGGGCAGAATATAACAGAAGCATTCTTTACCGTTTATAAGAAGAAATCTCAGTACCATAGAGAGATCTGACAGTTAGAACACCAAAGATTTAACTTGTTATTTATCCGTCTGTGAAGCTAAGAACAACTATAGAACATCAAAACTATAGCACACTGGGGAAGGCTATCACACTTCTCATTAGTTTTGAATTGAATATAAATTTGATACAAACTTTTGCTGTAAACAACATTTACTCATCAATTTCAGATTCTTGTCTGTTGAAACAGTAAAATATAAACTGCTTGAAACTGCTAACTCATTATCATGGTAAAAATATCCCTTTACCAGTTAACCAGAAACTTATATAATAATGAGGAAATTATTTAAAAGGATATGCTAATGCAAAAACAAAATAATCTAATTCAATAGAGCAACTAAGGGGTTAAACAAATAGCAAACGTTCCTACTTGGGAGCCTCAGCACATTAGACATGGTTATGAGCCAATTAAGAATGACATATTCATGTAGCTGCCAATCATCAACTATGTCCTGTTCAAGAGCTGCACTTGATCGCAGCTAACGAGCAGTACTTTAGCTATGAGTTTAATCCTTTATAAACATAGTCCAAAGTCATGGTTTACAAGTGACATTAGGGCAAAAACAAAATAATCTATCATATGAGAATATTTTGTTTGTCTGTATAAAATGTATCTTTAAAAAGTAACATTAGTGCAAAAATATATTTCTCTATCATATCAGAAAATTTTTTCTTTGCATTACATGTCCCTTTAATAAGGGACATTAGTACAAAAATATATTTCTCTATCATATCAGAAATTGTTTTCTTTGCATTACATGTCCCTTTAATAAGGGACATTAGTAAAAAAATACAATTCTTTATCATATAAGAGCACATTATTTAGCATTACCATGCCCAATTTTCTTCCACAAAATCTCTGTAGCCTTTGTTTTCCTTTATTATGCAAGCGCATTTTAATTACTTGATAAATTCTGTGCATCCTTTGATCTATAACATTTAATATGCCCTGTGATCCACCTTACACAGTCTTACTAGCACACGTCAAATCCATGAGTGAAGTTCAAAGTCACTTAGGATTCCTAATTATCTGTTCTGGCATTGTATAACGTAAGGAACATGACAGGTTGTTTTTCTCTCTCTAAGGTGCCTTGCAAGATAACTAGAAATAATATTAGTTCATTGGAACAGGCAATTTTGTTTCTCTTTTTCATTTTAAATCAGAGGACCATTTAATTATTTGATCTGCATATCTGGATATTTTCAAACTATTGATTCAGTTCATTAACCTTAAAGTACGCAAATGTTTCAGTGGTTTTCTTAGCAATAAAAATCCATACCTATTATAAACAGATAATAAAGTTCTTTCAATGCTGGGTATATGTACTGTGAAATATGTCTCATATGACTGGAAACATAAGTAAAAGAAAAAAAAGGCAATTTTGGCAGCACTTAGAAAACAATTTCAGACACTACGCTCAACCGAATATAGAACAATTCAGTTTTTCCATTAACATTCTTCTAAGTAATTCTTTTCAGAACAAAAATGTTTATTAACTATTGTCAGTTCTTTTTGTTGTTGTATTATTTAAATACTGTATTTACATTTGGATATATCCATCTTAGGGCAAGTTTACTTTTATAGTAAATTATTTGGCTGGTGTAAAGTGATACTAGCTTACATTTATCACTAGGTTTATATACTCCGCTCAGGGCCGGATTTCCCATTAGGCACAGTAGGCATGTGCCTACAGGTGCCTTGCAGTGTTTGGCGCCTGCCTGTCAGTAATTTAAAAAAAAATAAAAAATTTTTTTTTTTTGTGAGGGCATTAATTTTAGTAAGAATTGTGCTGCCAGGTGCTTACAGAGTCGAGTGTTTCATTGGGAATATGTTAGAATATGTTACAGCAGTTGAGGGAGCCATGAAGGAGAGAGGGGCAAAGATTAAAACTAAACCCCTCCCATTTTCGCCAGGCATGTTTAGTTTCACTTTTATTTTATATACTTCTGTTGCCTCACACAGCCAAGCTCCATGCTGATGTGTAGCAGACAATTTTCGTTGAAGGAATGAAAGCTTCAGAACAACAGGTTAGGACTGTACAAGGCTTCTAATGCTGCCTAGAATGACAACATAACAAGCAGAGCACTTTAACCCCTTGTCTACCAGAGAGGGTTGCAGTGTATTCACTTGTTATGTGCTGTAGTGCATTTTGATAGCCAGGGGGTTAAATTCTGCTTCAGGATGAATGTTTTTGTTCTATAAAGGCCTTGGAGGTGAGGAGGTTATGTGGGACTAGCTGCTCTGCTCTTTATTACAAACTGCCAATTGTGATTTACAGCCTTTAGGGCACTTTGACAACAAAGTTTGTAGACTGTAAGGCTGTAAAATGTGAATGTGTGTAAACCACTCACATGGCATATTTGTTTGTATGTATGTATATGTATGTATATATATATATATATATATATATATATATATATATACATACACACACACACAGCACATTAAAAATTGTTAATCTGTCCTTTTATCAAGTAAGTGTGGTATGTTTGTGTTTTGTGGTAAATTGAATTTCTAATTTCTAATTTTAAACCCATTTGTTGACCCCTGGATTACATATAATCTACAACATTCCATTTTTTCCTTTAAGAGCCACATCCTATTATATTTATATTTCAGAACAAAATAAATGTAACATCTGTGTGTATTTGTACCAAAAATATAAGAGTTCACAAGATTTTTTTCATGTAGTGGAAAAAAGACCTACATTTTATATTTTCTTCCACTGGATGCACAGGTTGTTGATGAGCTTGCATGCTGCTAGTTTTAATATTGCTATTGTTTACACAAAACTGTGTTTAACTCCAACAAAATGTTAAGCACATAGTCAAAGTCATCTCCAGAAAAGCAATACACTAATGGCTTGTAAGTAAACATGCCCTCTGAGCCCATCTGGGTCTGCACAGATGTGTATTGCTGTCTCAGAACTGACATTGACTATGTGTTTAACTCTTTTGCAAGAGGCTAACAAACTTCTGTGCAAGCACTAGTGCAATAATAAAATGCCCTAGCAAGCTGTCACATATAATGTCCCTTTAAATAGGGTTTTTTTTAGAATATTTTGCATTAAAAGTTTAACATGATTTGTTTATGTTATACATAATAGAAATTGTATGGCCATTTGAGTTAAGTGAATATTGATTTTTTGTGTAGCTTCCATTACAACAAATATTGCAATTGGTGTGTGTATCTCCATAAAAGGGAAAATGTAATTTTACATCTAATATTTATTTTTAGTTGTCCTAAATAATAATAAAAAAAGTCCTCATTTTTTTCCACTTTTTTTTGGGGGGGGGGGGTAGGGGGGTGCGCTTCAGGTTTTTTGCCTACAGGCACCTGAGATGTAAATCCGGCCCTGACTCCGCTCTTCTGTTTTACTAGGGCACAACATTTTCTTCAGTCATTAAGCAAAACTAGGGTTTGCCATAATTCTCTTCAACAAAACCTGGACAAAATTATAATTAACTGGAGTGGGGGGAAGGTATCAACAAACAATGAAAACATATTACAACATATTACAACAGTAACAGTTGTTTTTTTTCATTATTATTATTATTATTATTATTATTATCTTTTTATTAATGTTACCAATTATGGGGCTAGATAACGAGTGGAGTGCTATTTAGTGCTCCCACTTGAGTGTAAACTTCGCTAGGTGGAAGCTTTTGGCACGCGTCGGTCAACTTGTGCATTACAAGTTGAAAGTTAAAAGTTTGCACATGAGCAAAACCCAACGCGTGCTAACCAAATATCCCAAGTGTGTTAACTTATCCCCATAGAAGTCAATATAGAGTGCAGAAGAAAAAAAACAAACAAAAAAACCTATCGCTCACGTGTTATCCCGACAGAAGTTATTCATGTTTCACATTACAATGTTCATCACATACAGAACAATGTACTTTTTTATTGTAAATACATATTTCTATATTTATATCTATATATACCTATACCTGTATATATTTTTCTATAGATATATAGGTATAACTATATATATATATATATATATATATATATATATATATATATATATATATATATATATATGAGCAAAAAAGATGGATGTAGGGGTGGCGCTGTAAAAACACCCTAAAAATATATATTCAAATGTGACTAGAGTGTTGAATTTGCTGCCTATGAATATCTATCCAGAGAAAACTGTGCCCCCAGGAACAGTGAACCTGATAGAATGAAATGTGTAATAAAGTTGGGGAAAAAAGGGGATAAGGAATATTCAAGAGGGCGCAACACTCAAAAAGTAGGACCCTAAATATGGGGGTCTGTTTTAAGTTGGTTTAAAAATCACAAATGGTATCTAAAATGAATGTATACAATATACACAATTAACTTTGTAGGAATGCAGTTAACAATATTGTTGTTCTAGCCACATAACTAGTGTAGTACCCGCTGGATTGTGTGTGACAAATTAAGTGCACAAAGGCATATATCAAAATGCAGCCACCTGTTTCGGGAGTAACCTAAATATTAGCAGAAGTCACTACGCTTGGTACTTTAAATATTATGATAGCCTAAGCGTACCATGCGTAGTAATAATAATAATGATAGGAGAATTTCAATATCAATCTAGATCACAATAAAAAAAAGCCCAATAAAGTTCAATAAAGTTCAAAGTATAAGTCCAATATTGGTGGAAAACTTCAATAGCTGTAGGTAGATGCGAGTAATGCAAAATGTTTAGGCAAATATAACAATGTATCCACGTTCCACAACGAGCCCGTTGGGAGTATACTTACACTCCGTTACCTCAATCTAATGAGGTAAGTGCTGCGCAGTGTATAGGTAGTTCTCCCTCCCAGTATCTGTGGTATAGTGGAGCGGTGTCCTCTTACGATCCAGAGATCTCTTTAGCACTCTCTCTCGAATTTGGCTCAATCCAGCTCGTTGCGTCAATTCCGGGTTCCGGAAGCGGAAGGAGACCCTAAAGAGAGACAGAAGAGACCCACAAATCCACACCGGTTGTCAGACCGTACTCTCCTGCCCGAACCCGGAATTGACGCAACGAGCTGGATTGAGCCAAATTCGAGAGAGAGTGCTAAAGAGATCTCTGGATCATAAGAGGACACCGCTCCACTATACCACAGATACCGGGAGGGAGAACTACCTATACACTGCGCGGCACTTACCTCATTAGATTGAGGTAACGGAGTGTAAGTATACTCCCAACGGGCTCGTTGTGGAACGTGGATACATTGTTATATTTGCCTAAACATTTTGCATTACTCGCATCTACCTACAGCTATTGAAGTTTTCCACCAATATTGGACTTATACTTTGAACTTTATTGAACTTTATTGGGCTATTTTTGTTGTGATTTAGATTGATATTGAAACTCTCCTATCATTATTATTATTACTACGCATGGTACGCTTAGGCTATCATAATATTTAAAGTACCAAGCGTAGTGACTTCTGCTAATATTTAGGTTACTCCCGAAACAGGTGGCTGCATTTTGATATATGCCTTTGTGCACTTAATGTGTCACACACAATCCAGCGGGTACTACACTAGTTATGTGGCTAGAACAACAATATTGTTAACTGCATTCCTACAAAGTTAATTGTGTATATTGTATACATTCATTTTAGATACCATTTGTTATCCAACTAAATATTAGCTTATAATAGTGACACCAAATAATAACTATAATCCCTTTTTTTCTAATCTACAGCATTTCTATCATTTGGAAACCCAGACATATACATTAACCAGTTGCTTTATTCCAGTAAACTGGGTTTTTTTAAACCAACTTAAAACAGACCCCCATATTTAGGGTCCTACTTTTTGAGTGTTGCGCCCTCTTGAATATTCCTTATCCCCTTTTTCCCCCAACTTTATTACATATATATATATATATATATATATTTAAAATTACATTATTTTCTTTGTGAGGAACAGGAATGTAAAATATTGCGTAACGCGCATCAGGCTTTGCGATTTAGGTCTATCGCAGTCGGGTTAGCACACATGAAGGATTGCTAACTTCAATGCACATTCTTGAAATATTAAATATAAAGTATAAAAAATATTACAAATAATTATTACACAATTATTATACATACTGCAAACATTGTAAATAATCCATAGATTATTTCCATATTTTTATAGTATGTATAATAATTTGAAATAATTATTAGTAATATATTTTCATTCTACCCCAATTGCTCCTTGTTAAGTGTGGTCAATGATCAATACCAGTTATGGCCGTGAGACCTACACTGTATGACACCGGGTTCATGTATGAACCAGAATCTTTGATATTTGGACATAACTATGATTTTCATTTGTACACATAGGTCTATGATCATTTCTAACTGAGACCTATGATTTTGAGACACAGGATATTTTAACGTGCATTTTCTAATATTTAGTTAGTGCTTATCTTGTAGTCATTCTATAGCTGTTAAGTAACATAAGGTTTACATCTCTTATGGATAATATGTATCATCTACACACAAGAAAGTTTATATTGTGGGGACATATGTCTTTATAAGGGGTGAACCTTTATTCACATACCATTCTGTTACATATCTGAGTTATTAGGCATTTTATTGAAACTCTGTTTAAATCGCTCCTTGTTGTTGATTTGTTTTATGGCTCCTATTGAGAATGGCTTGCCAATCAAGGTATGGAAAAGTTTAAACTTTAAGGTGCTTCTAAATATGCATATTTTATACTATAATTAAATATTGTACTAGAGGTCGGATACTACGCTTTTACCACGCACTCACTCTGACCCTATTTGGGTTAAGATTTATCATCCCATATATGTGTTAATATCCCATATACGTGTTATTGTCTCCATACATTATATAGCAACTTAGATATGTTTACTTAAATAATTTTAGCCTCCTTGGTTGTTTTCTGAGGCTTCATTTAGTCCCCACTTAGTGCATTTTCACTTTATTTATTTTGCAGTTATTCCGTATTAGTGTACATATATATATACGCATCAATACTATTATTTCATCATCAGCCTGTTACCCTAATATATTCAGTTGTTTGCGATACCACATTTCCTTATCCTAGTGTGACAGTGCACTTTAGGTTAGATTAACTTGTTTGAATATTTGGGTAGCCTTGAGCTGTAATACCCTCATTTGTGGTTTTATATAGGTATTTAACTGAGCGCTTATCACTAACATCTCTTTTTTTCTGATTTAGATATTTACATAGTGCCCCATTGTTGATGGTCTTCATGTATATATAAAGTGCTACATTACAGTGACCATTCTTGATAAACTGCACAAATTTGTCTATCCATTTTTTTAGTCATTTGGATATTAACCCCACATGACTCCTGATTTGTTTTACACTTTGATGACAGCCCTAGTAAACAATGTCTTTTTACATAAGTATCTGTGCACTTCTGTATTTCTCTCTGCACTGATAGTGTTAATCCACTTACATGTCTTGTTTACATATAGGCCATTATGGTTACTGCCGTTTTGATGCAATTACACTTAATCAGTTTGGTCTGAGGAAAGGGGGGACTGTCCCTGAAATGTCACCTGCAATAAAATAAGCTAGGATGTTTGTCCAAAATATATATATATTCCCCAAATATTCATTTGCTGCACTGTTTAGTATCCATTTTGTTTAAAACTGAATATTCATGGATTTATATTCATTTTGTTACATAAATGTAAATGCTCCTTTGCTACGAGTGAAAAAGTTCACCTGTAGTAGCATTATACTTACCTCTAGCGTGTTGGAGAGCTGCTCTAACCTTTTCCTCATAGCTGCGTTAATAAGAGGCTTAAAAAGGTGCAGTGGCGGCTGGTGAATTTTTAGGATGGTGGTGCACAAGACCCCGCCCCTATGAGAAAGCCACGCCACTTTGAAAAAAACCGCACCCCTTTTAAAAAGCCACGCCCATTTTAAAAAGCCACGCCCCTTTAAGAAAGTCACGCCCCTCAAATGGCCCCACCCATTTGAACCAGCAGTGTTTTTGGTCATCGTCTTGTTGAAATATCCAGCCCCTGGGGTAACTTCAACTAAAGTTTGTGACTGATTCCTCAACATTATTCTCAAGTATCTGCTGATATTGAGTGGAATCCATGAGACCCTCAACAAGATTCCCAGTACAGGTCTTTGGAGGGGGTCTGTGGGCTGTTTTTGACCATTTTCACCATCCTTTGACATTGCCTCTCCGATATTTTACTTGGCCTGCCACTTCTGGCCTTAACAAGAACTGTGCCTGTGGTCTTCCATATCCTCACCATGATCACTATGTTCCTCACAGTGGACACTGACATCTTAAATCTATGCAATTGCTTTTGTAGTCTTCCTCTTAACCATGATGTTGAACAATCTTTGTTTTTAGGTCATTTGAGAGTTGTTTTGAGGCCCCCAGGTTGCCACTCTTCAGAGGAGAGTCATAGAGAACAACTTGCAATTGGCCACCTTAAAATCTTTTCTCATGATTGGATACACCTGTCTATGAAGTTTAAGGCTTAATGGGCTCACCAAACCAATTTTTTCTTCCAATTAATCATTCCTAGGTAGTTACAGGTATTCAAATCAACAAAATAACAAGGGTGCCCAAATGTATGCACCTGTCTAATTTTGTTTTGATGCATATTGCACATTTTCTGTTAATCCAATAAACCTCATTTCACTACTGAATTTTTACTATGTCCTTCATTTATTTGATAGAAATGAAATTACTGATCCAAACAGCCAATTATTTATAACTGAAAATCATGGAAAATGTCAGGGGTGCCTAAACTTTTGCATACAACTGTATATGATTTCATGCAACTGTATTAAAGTAATGTACTCAGATATGAAATATATTTTTATTAAATGTAACATCAATTATATATAAATACTATGCTCCAATACAGCTCACAGGTAGGATATCTAAAAAATATACAAAGGGAACATTTGTTAAAGTTTAAGCTTCAAAAGATTCTTTACTTCATCGCTTAATGAGATTAGATCTCTATAAACAAGATAACCATGTTACCTCTCTGGGGTGACAGAGAAACAATTCTGTACTTTAGTTCAGATATGCTCAGAATCTTCAGGAAAGTAAGCAATTATCACTTGTATGATATACAAATGATGGGACTAACAATACTTTTGAAGGTCTGAATCCACATATACGTCTGGAAAGGTTTTTTCTACCTCAGAATCGATGCAAGCATATAGAAGACAAAATTTCATATGAAATGACTTGTACCTAATTTTCATATAGTTTTATATACTCCTATACTTTATTAAGGAATGACTTCAAATATGGAATATATCTATATTAAAGTGGGATAATAAGGAAATATAATTATTGTTACAATAAATTAATCACTACAGAATTCTAATTAAATGCAATGTAATATCAGAATATGAAAAGATTAATCAATTGATTTCAAATAGTTAATAGTATAGCTGATTATTAGTATCATACTAACTAAGTATTAAATTACAATCCTTTTAAGTCTCCCAATATTTAATGAATCATTGCGTTCATCATGTCCTCGAAGTGAAAGCTCAAATGCGCCGGAAAATAGAATGCAATTCATAATTTTGGAAAGAACATAACGATTTGTGGTTACTTGATCATTGTGTTTTTTAACATTCAAACAATATGCACTGACAAGTTGTTGGCGAATATCAATCCTTCATAGCAAATTAAACTCTAATGGGGAGTATAAATGTGATTGGTAGCAATTATTTATATTTTTGGAGTTAAATGTGATAAATCGGCGACACCATAACTCACCCAACTTGAATCACCACTTTGTTTTTCAAACAGGAGACAATAAAAACAAGATCCTGTTTGCACAATGACTATTAAGTTAATTTCTTAGGATATTATCAGTAGGAAGTATATATATATATATATATATATATATATATATATATATATATATATAATATTATGACCAGGTCTAATATTTAAATTAATATACAAGAATCCATATTATTCAGTATACCCATGTCTAGTCTTAAAATATACATGCTCAGTTAAATTATATAATAACATATATATTAACCAAATTAACCAGCGCCTTGAGACCCTTACGGGTGATTAGCCGCGCTTTACAAGTACCCAATACATACATACATTCATACAATTAAAGCTGAGATATAATAAGTATATTGAATGTACATTTATGAAAATATATATATTCCTGGATTTAAAGAACCTTCCACTTTATAGAGAAATAAAACCACATTTCAATTATTGTTGTCCCAGCCCCCAGCGCTCGATATTAGGCAATGCAGCCAAAGGCCATGGCAACATTAAGATAAATACACCAACATTTTACTTTCTACAAAAGAAGATTATTTCTATTACACTAGTGCTTAAGAATTTACTTCAAAGGTAAACATTAAAACAATGTTGATAACTCAAATACACGTTTTGTAAATTAACTCAATCCGCCTGTCTTTTTTTGAGGCAAATAAATCAATAACATTTTCGGTGAATGTAGGCATGTCATTTATCAATTTCTTTTCAATTGTGAGCATGGCTAGAGCGGTCAGTCTTTCCTCAGTCATGGTGCTCCTTAGAAATGTCTTAACTCGTTTTAAAGTTGAGAAACATCTCTCAGCCTCAGCAGTTGTCACGGGAATAGTTGAAATAATTTGCAACAGTTTGTAGGTCTCCGAGAAAGTACTGTCCAAGTTATTTTCTATTACAAACTGTAGAAGACTAATGGCACCATTCATATTTCTGAAATCTGGTCTTCTGTAAATTACTCCTAGTTCAGTTTTCAGGCGATCTTTCTGTAATATGTGATAAACAGCTGATGTTTGGTCAAGAAGCTGATTTGGAAATTATTTCTCGTAATCCGCAAATTTTTCCGCTTGGAGGAGAGAAACAGCCAAGTAGTGAGTTATAAAAGAAAATCTATCTTTTACTTGATTCGTGATAACATCGCATATCTCTTTAGCTACCACAGTCTGAGTAATGTGAATATTTTCTCTCTTCCTTTTCCTAGATGTTTCCTCTGTTTCTGATATCGTCATGGTCACTGTGTCCATTCTATTCCTTTTGTTTTCCATTGTCTGCTGGAAAGTGTTAACATGTTTTCGAATAAGTGCCGCATCTGTTATTGTTTTCTGAAGTTGGTTGTATAACACATCTATTCATGTGGCATAATATTGTGAAAAACTGTAAGCCAAAACACAAATACAGAGTCTTGTAACATACGCCGAATAGCCCCTGCTTGATTTATAGCTATTTCTTTTTTCGATGTTGACTCTATTTTTTCCATGCATTCAATTAACTGTTCCCTGTTTTCAAAAATTGTATTGACAGTTCGACTCTTGAAATTCCACCTGGTGGCTGAACCATGAGGTGTCCTTCTTCTAACAGTTTCATCTAGAATAGCTATCCTTTGTGGTGAGTTACTAAAAAAGTTAGTAATGTCACTTAGGTTTGAAAAAAATACTCAAACTTGTTGATTCTGACTGCTTGCTTGGCTGACAATTAAATTGAGCTGATGTGCGTAGCAATGCACAAAATGTGCATTCTTGTAGGTACGTTTAATTATAGCCTGAACACCTGCATGCTGACCACTCATCACGCTTGCACCGTCGTTACTCTGGGATATCAGTTTCTCTGGATTGTCTACAACTTTTTCCAAAGTAGTTTGAATACACGTAGCTATAGATTCTCCATCATGTCCAGCTGGATTAGTGAATTCCCAGAATCTCTCAACCGGTTGTCCATTACCTATAATGTATCTAAAAACAACAACCAATAGGAAGGCAAATGAAACATCAGTAGTTTCATCTGCTATCACTGCTACAAAACTTACATTTGAGATTTCCTTCTTTATTTGGTTCTGGCAAACAGTAAGCATACAGTCTAATAAATAGTTTTGAATTTCTTTTGACGTTCATTTAAAAACAGTGGCACTAGTGAGATGTTCTTTTAGAGATGCATCAAGCTCTGCTGAGAAGTTTATAAGACCTCTGAAAATGCCTGGATTTAATGAATCATCGCGTTCGTCATGTCCTCGAAGTGCAAGCTCAAATGCGCTGCAAAATAAAATACAATTAATTATTTTGGAAAGAACATAACGATTTTTCGTCACTTGCTCATTATGTTTTTTAATATTCAAACGATATGCACTGTCAAGTTGTTGCAGAATATCAACCCTTCCTAGCAAGTTAAACTCTAATGTGGAGTTTAAATGTGATTGGGAGCAATTATGTTTATTTGTTTTTTTACTTAAATGTGATAAATCGGCAACACCATAACTCACCCATCTTGAATCCCCACTTTGTTTTGCAAACAGGAGACAATAAAAACAAAAGAGCCTGTTAGATAGTTCACAACCACAAATCCATGGATATTTATCATATACCTCGGGTTTGAATTCTCTTTTGTAATCTCTAGTTTTACATTTTGTCACCTGGATAAGGTTAAGCCTAGGTGTTGGCCTGAGCATTTTAATTTCAATTTTTCTTTCAATGGGCAAGGTTGAAAAATGTAATTGCTTTAGCTCAGACACACTAATTTTACTAAGTGCCATCTTAACTGTTAGTTTACACACAAAGTTGTAGGTAAGTAGCTCTGCAGCTGTTATAAAATATACAACTAGAAGTAATAGTTAAGTAGTTTTGTGGTTGTTATCTAATATCTAACTTGTAGGTAGGTAGCTCTGCACTGTTATAAAATATACAACTAGAAGTAATAGTTAAATAGTTTTGCGGTTGTTATCTAATATATAACTTGTAGGTACTATAGGTAGGTAGCTCTGCAGCTGTTATAAAATATACAACTAGAAGTAATAGTTAAGTAGTTTTGTGGTTGTTATCTAATATATAACTTGTAGGTAAGTAGCTCTGCAGCTGTTATAAAATATACAACTAGAAGTAATAGTTAAATAGTTTTGCGGTTGTTATCTAATATATAACTTGTAGGTAGGTAGCTCTGCAGCTGTTATAAAATATACAACTAGAAGTAATAGTTAAGTAGTTTTGCGGTTGTTATCTAATATATAACTTGTAGGTAGGTAGCTCTGCAGCTGTTATAAAATATACAACTAGAAGTAATAGTTAAATAGTTTTGCGGTTGTTATCTAATATATAACTTGTAGGTAAGTAGCTCTGCAGCTGTTTTGAAATATAGAACTAGAAGTAATAATTAAATAGTTTTGCGGTTGTTATCTAATATATAACTTGTAGGTAGGTAGCTCTGCAGCTGTTATAAAATATACAACTAGAAGTAATAGTTAAATAGTTTTGTGGTTGTTATCTAATATATAACTTGTAGGTAAGTAGCTCTGCAGCTGTTATAAA
Organism: Bombina bombina; assembly: GCF_027579735.1. Classification (NCBI taxonomy): domain Eukaryota; kingdom Metazoa; phylum Chordata; class Amphibia; order Anura; family Bombinatoridae; genus Bombina; species Bombina bombina. The sequence goes on from NC_069504.1 coordinate 157,630,439, forward strand.
ATATACAACTAGAAGTAATAGTTAAATAGTTTTGCGGTTGTTATCTAATATATAACTTGTAGGTAAGTAGCTCTGCAGCTGTTAGAAAATATACAACTAGAAGTAATAGTTAAATAGTTTTGCGGTTGTTATCTAATATATAATAACTTGTAGGTAAGTAGCTCTGCAGCTGTTAGAAAATATACAACTGAAGTAGTAGGCAATTAGTTTTGCGGTGCCGGTTGTTATAAAATATATTGCAGCTATTAGAAAATATCAACTAGAACTAATAGGTAATATCTTATAATAATTATAATAATATAGCTCACTTAACTGCTTTTTTAAATAGAAAAAATAACCTTTGTTTGCAAAACTTCTAATTGCAATCTGCTAATAAATTAATCTGCTAAAATACTTAAATTTTTTAATATTAAGCAGCCGTGACAGCCGTCAACGGTCAAGGTCAACTACTAGTATCAGCAGCAGCACTGCAGTTATCTGCTTTTTAAAAAAAACAAAAAACTTTTTTTTTGCAAAACTTGTAATTGCAATCTGCAAATTAATTAATCTGCTAAAATACTTAAATTTTTAAATAGTAAGCAAGCAGCCGTGACAGCCGTCAATGGTCAACTACGTATTCACTGGTTTTTTAAAAAAAAAACTAAAAAAAAACTTTTTTTGCAAAACTTCTAATTGCAATCTGCAAAAAATTAATTAATCTGCTAAAATACTTAAATTTTTAAATAGTACGCAGCTGTGACAGCCGTCAACAGACTGCTGGCTTAGGCCTGCTGTTCAGGCAACCTCTCTCAATCAGAAAGAATCAGAAATTAATAAAGCAAATTGTTTTAAAATAAAAAAATATTTTTTTATTATTCCCAAATTACTCCACTACTAACTTAAAGCAAATTGTTAAAGAACTCCCTAGAAGTCCAGTAAACTCCTAAGCTAATCTATCTCAGACTCAGACTGTATCTGTTGTTTAAATTAACAAGTAGAAAAATAAAAATGAATTTTTTATTTTTAAAACACTAGTTCAAGTTCAAGACTCAAGTTACTCTAATCTAATATAAAAATCTGCAGGCCTGCAGCAAAAATAATTATCTGCCCAAAAAGTCAAACAAGAAAGACAAGTCAGATGATCAGATCTTCCTCCCCGGCCCTATCTCACTGTCTCTGCAGTAACTCTATACTAATATACTATCTATAGATAATACTAGTATACTAACTAATCTAAATCTAAACTATATTGCTAATTGCAATTTGCAAACTGCAGTCTGCAGCAGCAAATATATTGAGAGTAAATCAATCTGTGTGTGTTGATGGATATTCGATATTATATATATAATTAACAGTTCTGTTCGAACTTCAAAATCAATTTAGCAAAGGCAAAGTTATCAAAATGTCACAGAGCTCTCTGTAAAAGGCTCCTCTCAGCTCAACAGCTATCTCCACAATCAGATTTTCGCACCGTTGAGCTGGGAGGAGCCTCGTGGGGGCCATCACATGTGCAGGGGAGCGTATCAGTGAGAGGATCAAGAGGCTGGGGGAGGAGACAGAGCACAGTTCAGCCTGTGCGATTAAGACTCTATAGGCATGGAGGCTGGGGAGGAGCTACGCCTGCACAGTGAATGCATAGAGATCACTGTGCAGGCATAGGGCTCTCTTACCGCACGTGCGATCAAAGCAGTGCGAGTGCGAGTGGGGGGTGGAGTCACTTCTTAGACAGACAGGCTGAGTCAGTGCGACGAGCGTCAGTGTGGTGGTGTGGTCTGTGACGTCACGTCAGCACACTGAGCACTGTGAGTAGTGTTGGCTCAGTCGTCCACCCGGTCCTAGCTCCTGCCTCCTGCCTGTTATTAATGTACTGTACAGCTACAGACCTACAGTGTACACTCACACTACTACACAGCAGCCCCCCAGCAGCCAATTTTCACACAGAGTTGGGGAAAATGTAAATAAATTATAATAAAATATAAATACATTTTTTAAGAATTTATTTTTTTTTTCTCATTTTTTTTTTTTGGCTCATTTTTTTTTCCTCCTCTGCCCCCTGGGGGTTCACGTACTACAGTGCACAAATGGAGGAGCCTCCACTGAAAAGGTGGATCCCAGGTATAGTGTTAAAGGACATTTTCCTTTACTGCAGACTCTGGGATCTAAGACTCCCCTCAGCATGGCCTGGGGCTCTGAGAAGAAGGATCGGGGGTTAGCTCCGATTTAAATTTCGTTGGTGCAGATTTTCTGATATTCATTTTGTGAATGATGCCATTTCTTAAAAAAAAAAATGCACATCTCTAATATATATATAGCTATATATATATATATATATATATATATATATAGTAACAGAAATAAAAACTTGCACTCACCGGGTATTCAAAGATCAAATTTAATGTGACAAGTATAACGTTTCGGGAACTTTACATCCCCTTTCTCAGACAAAGTTTTATTTCTGTTACTATGTATATTACTAGCACCCTGGCAGATGATGGAAGGTTAGAGTGCACATCCTGGCTATAGTATATATATATATATATATATATATATATATATATATATACAAATCCAATTCCAGGTGCATTCACTATAACTTCATTTGCAACAGCCAGCATGCTGCGTGTAATACATACACAAAGTTCCTTTATCCTTTTCAGAATACAACGCTGCACTCACCGGTCTTGAGAATAATATGGTTTATTCACATCTCGTCACATCAGTAAATCACTGCATAAATACCCCTAGATGTTTTGGTACCAGACTGGAACCTTTCTCAATGGGTGAATGGGTAGTTCAAATGTCTCCAAATGTTCTCTAACTAACTAACACACCCGTTCCCTATAAAGCCCTAATGTGCTCTAACTTCCGGTTCAGCCAAGCCAATGCGCTCCTGCCACGTATACCTTGTCTTAGGGTCCAGGTGCATGGCTAATTTGCACAATTTCTCCCCTTGTGATGAGTAACGACTATGTCACCATCAGATTGATTTACTGCAGCAAGGAAAAGCAACGGCATAGCTGAACACAGAAATAAACATATTTGTCTACAAATACTCTACACTAAAAATACTTAAAAAAACACACCTATCGGTATATTCCCAATTAGGCTATTTAAACATTAACTATATACTGAACAAGTAGTCCCTAATTCCTTTCGTGCTTATTGTAGTATGGTAGAAACTTAACAAATGTGGAATACACACTCATCAGTTGAGTCCCCAGGACTGATATATCCATATCGAAAAAATACAGCCATAAGTCATCATTCCGGGGGTGATAGTCCCTTATTCTTGTATTGCCAGATGAGACCTAGATCGTCCAATCATAGCCAAATCCGGCTAAAGAAACACATTATAATCCAGCTAGACATTCAAAGCTTTTGGAGCTACAGTGTCTAGTCGATAGATCCATGAAACTCTAACCTGTAGGAGGTTTCTCAGCCTATCCCCACCTCTATTCAGAGGTGGCACATAATCAGTTATCATAGTCCTTAGACTGGCGGCAGTATGCCCTGCTTGCATAAAATGCCTGGCCACAGGTTGATCTGATTCCTGTTTGTCAATGGCAGCTCTTATGGCATGGCGATGATTAGCCATCCTCTCCCTAAATGTGGTTGAGGTCTTGCCCACATACGTATACAAGAGAATACAGACATGTCAAAATGTTGATCACAAAGCTGTTGGTACATGTCAATCTGTGAAAAATCTTATAACTTTTCCCCATCCGAGGATGATGGAACTGGGAACCCGTAAGCATGCTGTTACATGTGGTACAATCTCCACACTTATAGCAACCCAACTTCTTTCTAGCATTCATCCAATTGCCTCTCTGATAGCATTTCACTGGATCATTATATACCAGAATATCTTTTAGGTTGGGAGCCTTTCTGTATACAATACGGGGAGCATCCAAATGTGCAAATGGGAGTGAATTGTCAGACTTCACAATTTCTCAATTCTTTCGAACAGATTCCTCAAGTACCTTATGTAGGGGGGTAAATGTAGTGATAAGATTTATTTTGTTGATGTTGTCATTCTCATTTTGCCTCATATAGGGGTGCCCTTTGTTCATATTGTGACATTTTTTCTTGTGTTCTATCAATATCTAGGTTTCTGTAGCCTCTCTTCTTCAGTTTTGTCTTCATTTCATCTTCTTGGGTAGCTCTGGTCTCGATGAGTGTGTTATTACGTGCTACTCGCATGAGCTATGAGGAGATCACACTCCTTTTTTGATGTTCAGGATGGAAGTTGATAAGAGCAAAGAATTCTTATCAGTTGGTTGAGAATATAACAATGTGGCAAATCTAAAGCCTTCTCTATACTGGTTTTGGTAATATTCAAGTCCAAAATAGGTATGGAGTCAGTGCTGAACTCATATTTAAAACCAATTGGTGATTCCAACTTATTAAGAGTGTCTATCCAACTCACAAGTGAGTCTGTTGGACCTCTCCATATAAAAATACATAATCTATGTATCTAACATAACATTTTATGTTAGGGACAGACAAGGTTATCATAATGAATGTTTAGTACCAAAGCATATATATGTTGGCATATGCTGGAGCCTTATTTGAACCCATAGCAGTCCCTGCTGTTTGTAGAAAAGTTTTTTTCTCAAATTTCAAATATTTATTTTCCAAACAAAAAGTTAATGGTTCAAACAGGAACTCTATGGGGGGTCCCGCATTTGCCAACGATGAACTTAGCATGGACCTGACAGCCTGCACACCTTCCACATGAGGGATGATGGTGTACAGACTGTCCACATCCATGGTAACCAGTAAATCTTTCTCTTCCAACCGATCCAAATCAAGCAACCTTTTAATGAGGAAGAAGGAATCCAAAATGTAAGAAAATTATTCCTTCACTACAGGCTGTAGATGGTAGTCGATAAACTCTGCCACTTTGGAACATAATGAACCCCTGGCAGAAACAATAGGTCTACCAGGAGGATTGATGAGAGTCTTATGGACTTTAGGAAGTAGATATAGAACTGGAATGACAGGAAAAGCTATACTCATAAACTCACATTCGTTCTCATCAATCATGTCAGCCTCAAACCGCATTTCAAAGTGCAGTCTAATGATTTTTTAAAGGACATTGTAGGGTTACCCCTCAATTTACAATAATTGGTAGTGTCAGATAGCTGTCTATGGGCTTCATTATGGTAATCTGAGTAATTTTGAATCACTATAGACCCCCCTTTGTCCGCAGCATGTATGATGATGGAATGATAGAATTCTATCAGCCAATCGGAATAAAGGTAGAAAAAATCCTATTGGCTGATGCAATCAGCCAATAGGATTGAGCTTGCATTCTATTGGCTGATCCAATCAGCCAATAGAATGCAAACTCAATCCTATTGGCTGATTGGATCAGCCAATAGGATTGAACTTCAATCCTATTGGCTGATTGCAATAGGTTTGGATGAAGACTTCTGCCCATCTGGAGGACCACTTCGCCCGGCTTCATTGAGGACTTCGACCCGGTTGGGTGAAGACTTCTCAAGGTAGGGTGATCTTGAAGGGGTTAGTGTTAGGTTTTATTAAGGGGGTATTGGGTGGGTTTTAGAGTAGGGTTGGGTGTGTGGGTGGTGGTGGGTTTTAATGTTGGAAGGTATTGTACTTTTTACAGGTAAAAGAGCTGATTACTTTGGGGCAATGCCCCGCAAAAGGCCCTTTTAAGGGCTATTTGTAATTTAGTGTAGGGAAGGGCTTTTTTATTTTGGGGGGCTTTTTTATTTTGTTAAGGGGATTAGAGTAGGTGTAATTAGTTTAAAATTCTTGTAATTATTTTATTATTTTCTGTAATTTAGTGTTTTTTTTTTCCGTACTTTAGATAATTTTTTTAAATGGTAATTAATTGCATTTAGTTTAGGGAATTCATTTAATTATAGTGCAGTGTTAGGTGTAATTGTAACATAGGTTAGGTTTTATTTTACAGGTAAATTTGTCTTTATTTTGGCTAGGTAGTTATTAAATAGTATATAAATAAACTAGTGTTTGCAATGCGGGAGTGCAGCGGTTTAGGGCTTAATATATTTATTATAGTGGTGGTGATGTCCGGTTCGACAGATTAGGTGTTAAACTATTTATTTTAGTGTTTGCAATGTGGTGGGGGCCTTGGTTTAGGGGTTAATATGTAGTTTATGGGTGTTAGTGTACTTTTTATCACTTTAGTTAAGAGTTTTATGCTACAGCGTTGTAGTGTAAAACTCTTAACTACTGACTTTAAAATGCGTTACCAGTGTTGACAGGAGAGGGTCTACCGCTCACTTTTGGTTAGACTGGTAATACCGGCGCTATGCAAGTCCCATTGAAAATATAGGATACGCAATTGACGTATGTGGATTTGCTGTATTTCCGAGTCTGGCCAAAAAAGTGAGCGGTGAGCCTGTCATTTCAAGACTCGTAATACCAGCGGGCGTTAAAAAGCAGCGTTGGGACCTCTCAACGCTGCTTTTTAACCCTAACGCACAACTCGCAATCTAGCCGGCTGTGTTTTCTTGAATAAGTGCTCAGTTTATGAAGCTGGGTACTTTACTCACTACCACAGTACATAAATGGGTAAAAATGTATAATGTGCATAATGACTAATATGACGTAAAATAAAAATATAATTAAAATATAATAAATTTTATTTTATTTAAAGACAAAATATAGGTCTTAGAATTGGAAATGTTTTGCCTCATGTTTTGAAGTGTAGTGGCTAGCTACATAGTATAAGTTTAAAGCCTAATTTTAAAAGCTGTAATTAAAAGTCAGATGACAAAGTAGCAGAAAACATATTTTATAAACAGTTAATGGACTAAAATTCAGTGTAATGCTGAGATAAAAAATATTTTTGCTGCCTATTTTTTAACCACGTGTTAGTAACAAATGATGCAGCTGAATTGAACTCTTAACTTTACCTAGTGAGAGCTTTGTAGGTTAGGGTTTGTATTTTAAATTTTATTTTGCATTAAATATTCAGAACCAGTGTAAGAACTGGCAAGGAGGGCCTCCTATTGTTGATTAGATGAAAGAATTTGATTGTTACTTAATCTAAAAAAGCTTACAAAATGGCATTACCCATTTTTTTATGGAGACTCAAACTTGAATCTTATCCTGCTATTTTTAAGTAAGTAAGTTATATATATATATATATATATATATATATATATATATATATATATATATATATATAAAAAAAAAAATATATATATATATATATATATATATCAATAATATATATATAGTATCCCACTAAAGTGAGTACACCCCTCACATTGTTGTAAATATTTCATTTTCTCTTTTCATATGACAACACTGAAGAAATTACACTTTGCTACAATGTAAAGTATTGAGTGTACAGCCTGTATAACGGTATAAATTTGCAGTCCCCTTAAAATAACTCAACACACAGCCATTAATGTCTAAACCGTTGGCAACAAACGTGATTACACCAGTAAGTGGAAATGTCCAAATTGGGCCCAATGTGTCAATATTTTGTGTGGCCACCTTTATTTTCCAGCACTACCTTAACCCTCTAGGGCATGGAGTTCACCAGAGCTTCACAGGTTGCCACTGGAGTCCTCTTCCACTCCTCCATGATGACACCACAGAGCTGGTGGATGTTAGAGACCTTGCGCTCCCCCACATTCCATTTGAGGAAGCCCCACACAAGCTCAATAGGGTTTAGGTCTGGAGACATACTTGGCCAGTATATCACCTTTACCATCAGCTTCTTTAGCAAGTCAGTGGTCATCTTGGAGGTGTGTTTGGGGTCATTATCATGTTGAATACTGCCCTGCGGCCCAGTCTCCGAAGGGAGTTGATCATGCTCTGCTTCAGTATGTCACAGTACATGTTGTCATTCATGGCTCCTTCAATGAACTGTAGCTCCCCAGTGCCAGCAGCACTCATGCAGGCCCAGATCATGACACTCCCACCAACCATGCTTGACTGTAGGCAAGACACACTTGTCTTTGTACTCGTCACCTGGTTGCCGCCACACACACTTGACACCATCTGAACCAAATAACTTTATCTTGATCTCATCGGACCACAGGGCATGGTTCCAGTAATCCATGTCCTTAGTCTGCTTGTCTTCAGCAAACTATTTGTGGGCTTTCTTGTACATCATCTTTAGAAGAGGCTTCCTTCTGTGATGACAGCCATGCAAACCAATTTGATGCAGTGTGCAGCGTATGGTCTGAGCACTGACAGGCTAACCCCCCACCCCTTCAACCTCTGCAGCAATGCTGGCAGCACTCATACATCTATTTCCCAAAGACAACCTCTAGATATGACACTGAGCACATGCACTCAACTTCTTTGGTTGACCATGGCGACTGCGCAGGTTCAGCAACAGTGATCAATCCAGCAGTGTAATGGTTAAGGAAGGTAGAATAGTCAGACAGGCAGGTTCAGCAACAGTAATTAATCCAGCAGTTTAAGGGTTAAGGCAGGTAGAGTAGTTAGGAAGACAGGTTCAGTAAGGATATTAGGCACAAGAAAGAATGATCTGTCACACCCAGGAGCACACAAAGTAACACCTATACTTGGGCAGTGACAGATCGTTCTACAAACATTTAAATAGGCACAGATTCGTGCCACTGAGCTCCGACTGGCAATCGGAACGTGCAGCGATGAAGTCAGCGCTGCACGTATCTGGAGCCGACACTGCCCCTGACAACGAGAAGAGAAGGAGATGTCGCGCCCCTAGCAACGGCTAGAGCGGGGTGACATAGCCCCCCTCTCAAGGGTTCCCTCTGGGAACCAGAGTCAGCCTCAAAGAATGAGCAGCATGGAATCTGAAGACCAGAGATGGAGCATGCACATCACGGACAGTAACCCAGGAATGATCTGCCATGGAGTAACCCTTCCAATATATCAGATACTGCAGTTGTCTGTGCCTGTATCTGGAATCCAGAATCTTAGCTACTTCATATTCAACTACGAACCAAGAGCGGAGGAGGAGGAGCTCGGAGCCGAGTATATCTATTCTTGATGTAAGGTTTAAGTAGTGAGATGTGGAAGACTGGATGTATGAGTAGGGTTTTTGGCAAGGCCACTTTGTAGGCAACAGGAGACAGTCTTTTCAGGACCTTGTAAGGGCCGATAAACCTAGGCCCCAATTTGTGACAGGGTTGACATAGACGAATGTGTCGAGTAGAGATCCAAACATGTTCACCCACTGGGATGGCACGTACAGAAGCCCTATGATGATCAGCAAACTTCTTATATCTAGAGACAGCTGAACACAGCTGAGAGCGAATACGTTGCCAATGAGTGGTGAGTTCAGTGACGCATCGGTCTGCGGCAGGGACCCCAATGGACTGAGCTGAAAGAGGGAAGACACGCGGTTGATACCCTGCTGCGGCTTGAAACAGAGAACATCGAAGAGAAGAGTGCCAATGAGAGTTTCTTGCCAGCTTAGCTAGGGGTAGCAATTCAGACCAGTTGGTATGGCGACCGTTGACAAAGGCTCTAAGGTAGGCTTCAAGATCCTGGTTTGCTCTCTGTTAGTCCATTGGTCTGAGGATGGTAGCCAGACGACAAGGAAACAGTGGTTCAAATAAACTTACAAAAGGCTCTCCAGAAGGCAGAGATGAACTGTGGACCTCTGTCAGAAACAATATTCACAGGAATGCCAAGAAGTCGCACCACATTCAAGAGAAAAAGTGATGACAATTCCTGAGCAGAAGGCTGTTTGGTTAAGGGTACGGAGTGAGCCAGTCTGAAAAAGCGGTCCACCACAACCCAGATAACTGTATGGTGGTCGGAAGAAGGAAGGTCCACAATGAAGTCCATTGTTATATGTGTCCATGGTCGTTTGGGAATGGACAATGGTTGGAGCAAGCCAGGAGGCAAGGATCCGGGAGTCTTGTTGGCCGCACAAATTGTGCAGGCTTTCACATAATCCTGAGCATCAGACTTCATAGTAGGCCACCAAACATGTTGGGAAAGACACTTGAAAGACTTTGAAAGAGTTGAACCAGGATGTCCTGAGAGTTTGCTATCATGAGCCCAGGCTAGCACAGGGATGCATAGTTTCAGAGGTACAAAGAGGATATCGGAGGCCATGGGGGCACCAGGTGGTTTACTAGACTGAGCACGTTGCAATATTTGCAGAAGGATGGTGTTAAGTGGAGCAGCCACACATGAGGGAGGTATGATGTGTTCGATAGGAGCTTCTGAGGAATCACTTGAGTGAGGGAACTGATGGGAAAGGGTGTCCGCCTTCTTGTTCTTGGTCCTAGGAAGATAAGAAACCACAAAGTTAAAATGGGAAAAGAACAAGGCCCACCTGGCCTGTCAAGGATTGAGTTGATGAGCAGTCTCTAGGTAAGTCAGATTCTTTTGGTCGATGAGAATCTGAATAGGATTGGTGGTGCCCTCTAACCAGTGACGCCATTCAGTCAAGGCCATCTTAATGGCTAAGAGTTCACAATTACCCACATTGTAAATCCTCTCAGCAGGAGTAAAGCGTTTAGAGAAAAAGGCTACAGGGTGTGACTTGGAAGTCAAAGGGTCCCTCTGGGTAAGAACTGCTCCAGCCCCTATCTCAGAGGCATCAACCTCTAAAGTGAACTGTAGGTCAGGATCAGGATGGCGGAGTACAGGAGCTGAACACAAAGCCATTTTTAGACAAGAGAAGGCGTTTATGGCCTCAGGAGGCCAATGTTTACAGTCTTTGTTTCATTTTGTCAATTCAGTGAGAGGAGCTACTGTTTGAGAAAAGTTCTTTGTAAACTTGCGGTAATAATTGGAGAATCCCAAGAAACTCTGCAATTCCTTCAAAGAGGTAGGTTGAGGCCATTCTAATACTGCGGTGAGTTTAGCAGGATCCATAGCAAAATCCTCCTTCGAGATGACATATCCAAGGAATTGGATCTAAACTTAATCAAACTCACACTTTTCTAACTTGGCTACCAAGGAATTCTCTCTGAGATGAAGAAGCACTGTAAAGTGGAAGAGAAAACAAGGATATCATCCAGATAAACGATCCAGATAAACGATGACAGTGCAGTTGAGGAGGTCACGGAAGACATCATTGACAAATGCGCAGGGACATTACACAGCCCAAAGGACAATACAAGATATTCGTAATGCTCAGATCATGTGTTAAAGGTGGTCTTCCATTTGTGGCCTGGAGAGATGCGAATCAGATTGTAAGCCCCACGTAAGTCCAATTTGGTGAAAAAGCAAGTATCCTGGAGTGAGTCATACAGTTCAGTGATCAATGGTATGGGATAGCGATTCTTGATGGTTATGTTGTTCAAGGCCCTGTAGTCAATGCAGGGTCTGAGCTCACAATCCTTCTTACTGACAAAAAAGAAGCCAGCCCCAACAGGAGAAGAGGAAGGGCGAATTAACCCTTTAGCTAGGTTCTCTTGGATGTACTCCTCCATGGATTTGGTTTCAGCCTTGGATAAGTCCTCCATTTAGGAAGTGGGGCTCCGGGAAATAGGTCGATCTTGCAGTCAAAAGGAGGGTTGGGTGGCAGCACGTTGGCTGCTTTCTTCTCAAATACATCCGCAAAGTCCGCAAAGGAATGATTTTAGCAAGGCAGGAGTGGAAACAGGAGGTACCCCAGGAGGCCAGTTGTCCCTCAGCCCAATCGAACTGTGGATTGTGTACCCGAAGTCAAGGAAGACCAAGGATTACAGGCTATGCTGGGGAATGAATGACCTCAAACTGCAATTGTTCAGTGTGGAGGACTCCCACAGTCAGGGTCAGGGGTGCTGACTAAAAATGGATCACGCCCGAACCAAGGGAGGTGCCATCCAGGTTAGTTATTTTGAGACAATGTATTTTCTGCAGAAGAGGCAAATCAGCTTGAATCATAAAACAGTGATCCAGGAAGTTTCCAGCTGCCCCTGAATCAATGAAGGCTTAAGTGTGGACAGTATACTGAAGGAAGGTAAGGGTAAAAGGTACCAGTATCTGAGAGGAGTGAGGGGATTTTGTTGAGACCATGCTTAGAGGTAACCCAGTTTTATCCCCTAAGCATTGGCTTTTCCCGGCCGAATGTCACAGTCCTTTAGTTGGTGCGTGTTAGATCCACAATAAAAACATAGTCTCAGTCTCCTTCTTCTCTGTCTTTCAGACTCTGAAGGTTTGAAGGAGGAGAGATCCATGGGTTCCTCTACTCGGGTAACTTGGGTAGCTGAAGGGGTAGCGGATGCTGACAAAACTTGGCAAATAGGAGGTTGGGAGGGAAGGACCCTCCTAGTTCTGTCTCTTTCGGCTTGCCTTTCCTGAAAGCGAGAGTCCAGATTAATACAAAGCGCTATAAAGTCATCCAAAGAAGAAGGAATATCATGATAAGCGAGTTCATCTTTGATGCATTTATGGAGACCCCTCTTAAAGGCTGCCTTGAGAGCAATGCCATCCCAAGTGGTTTCAAGTGCCAAGGTGTGGAACTCGATGGCATATTGTGCCACAGTTTTATTGCCTTGGCAGAGATCCAGGAGAGAATATTCCACAGCAGAGGTACGGCCAGAAGTCCCAAACACAGAAGATATAGCAGAAATGAACTCATCAGCATCATGCAGGAGTGCAGCGTTCTGTTCCAAAAGGGGAGAGACCCAGGCTAGAGCCTTGTCCTTTAGCAAGGAAATGATAAAGGTGACCCTTGACTGATGAGACTGAAAGGTGTGAGGATCATTGCGGAAGTGCAGTCTGCATTGGTTTAGAAAGCCCCTGCAATCAGTAGTACCTTTATACTTTTCAGGCAAGGGTATCCGGGGTATACTTCCAGAAGGAGAGGAAGAAGTCATAGCACTAGGAGTAGGGGCTGGTGGTGTAGCAACAGGAGCGGCATTCCTCACTGCAACTAGTAAGGAGAGTTGAGCGGTAATAGCCTCTAGCTTGGAATCCATATTCTGCAACTGTCTGGTATGGGTTCCCAACATCTGTACCTGAAGATAAACAGCTTGTGCCACCTCATCTGGCTGCATGGCCCAAGTATAATGTAACGCTCCTGGGATACTCCTCTATCAGACCAAACTCGGCCAGTAGTCTTGTTATCGTGACATCAAGCCGAAGAATATCCCAGAGCAGAGAAAATTAGTGAGATGAGGAAAGCGGCACTCACCACAGGCAGGACAGTCCCCAGCTGCAACAGCAGATCAGTCCAAGGATGAACCACTAGAATGGACAGGCAGGAAGGGTCTGGCAACAGTAAAGCAATCCAAGGATAAGCCACTAGAATAGTCAGGCAGGCAGGGTTTGGCAACAGTAAAGCAGTCCAAGGGCAACCCACTAGAATGGTCAGGCAGGCAGGGTTTGGCAACAGTAAAGCAGCCCAGCAGTTTAAGGGTTAAGGCAGGTAGAGTAGTCAGACAGGCAGGTTCAGTAACGATATTAGGCACAAGAAAGAATGATCTGTCACACCTAGGAGCACACAAAGTAACATCTATACTGGGCAGTGACAGATCGTTCTACAAACATTTAAATAGGCGCAGATTTGCGCCATTGAGCTCCGAACAGCATCCGGAGAGTGTAGTGATGATGTCAGCGCCGCACGCATGCGGAGCCAACACTGCCCCTGACAACGAGCAGGGAAGGAGACGCTGCGCACCTAGCAACGGCCATAGAGGCACGACGTGACAGTTATATTAAATAATAAACATGGTACAATTTTTTTTTTATTTTTTTTTAAATACACTACACTATATTTGGGGCAAATTTATAAAATTTGGGGCATATTTATCAAATTAACCAGAGATCTGATCTCTGGTTAATTTTATAAGTGCTAATTGCTCTGTAATTGAGGGCGTGCAATAAATTAGCGCTCCACTTGTAATCTAGCACTAAATAAATTATAGATAGAATGATGCATGTACATATATTTTCTTCTCTTTCATTAGCTTTTTAACTGTTGACAAAATAAGTGTAAAGTTTTAGTATCTTGAAAACAATGGGAGCTGCCATGTTTTAACTTATAAATAGTGTGCAGCCAATAGCTGTGTGGGATATAGCAACGTTCTGCCCTTCCATTTCTAACAGGAACTGAAAAACTCACAATTTCATAATGGAATTACAGGAAAAGGGGAAAAATAAATAATGAAATTACATTGCAAAGTTTTTTTATATATACAATGTATCATTTCCTATTACCATAAAAAAGTAATATGATCAGCACTTACCTCACTACAAGGAACTTTTTAATGCACCCACAGTTCTGTAAAGCATGATGACACAGGCAATGTGTGAAGGAAAAGGGCACTGAAGCCTAACTATGAAGCATGGTGGAGGGATCATCATTGTTTAAGCAGTGGTGGCTGGTGACTTTTGAAGATGGGGGAGCACTAGCCCCGCCCCTCAGATGGCTCTGCCCATTTTAATGTGTGTGTGTGTGTGTGTGTGTGTGTGTGTATATATATATATATATATCCAAACTTGCAAAAACAGGAAGAAACAAAAGAGACCACTATCCTGCCTCCTACAAAAGTCAGGGGTTTCAGCACTCTAATATGATACAAAATAACTAGTCAATACCAAATCTTGAAAAAAGTGTTTGAATTATTATAGTCAGGTAGCCTTGCTCTGGTGTAGTGTATATAACAGCTGGGTCCCCTAAGCGAAACCACACACACATCAAATTCCAATTCATTTATTTGTGCAAATAATTTGATACATATTAAATAATATTTATTTAATAAATATAAAAGCTGGCCAGCTCACTTAAAGTTACTCAATACAAATATTATCAATATTTTATAAGCTTAATTGCAACACCCCTACAAGAGGGTAGCCCTGTAGCCGACAGGAATCTGCTACCATGGATAATATTGGGTATCAATGCAAAATAATGCATCACACAGTAGTAGGTTAAATGGCAACACCTCTCTCAGAGGATAACCCAATCTGAATTGGAAATCTGTTATCATGAGTAAAAAATCACCTGAGGATCTATGCCAATTTCCTTATAACACTGTATTTTAAAGCAAAATTCGGAAGATAATACATGCTTAACATTTATACGCACTCAATATAATGAACAACTCCCCAACCAGAGGGTAGCACCAATTTCCTAAAAAAGGTATACGCTAC
The DNA here is from genome assembly GCF_027579735.1 of Bombina bombina. NCBI lineage: Eukaryota > Metazoa > Chordata > Amphibia > Anura > Bombinatoridae > Bombina > Bombina bombina. Next base: position 157,645,460 of record NC_069504.1, read on the forward strand.
CATGGAAACACATAGGGATCTATGTTCAAATTACAATAAGTAGTAACAGCCACATATAAGAACACACATTGTCATAGCAAACAAATAGACCATTTCAGATATATTGCTTATGCAGTTTAAATGAGATTTCAGTTCCAATCCAGCACTATTAGAACTGCAGAACATAGTGTTCTTTACCACTTGTTTTCCGTAGAAAGTACATTTCATTATGGAATGCATGAACTCGTAAGTCCGTTTATACATTACAAAGACTTGATAATATTGGAAATCCTCCTCCTTTATGGTCCTTAGGAGCAGTTTTATCCGGAAACAAGATTTGTTTTTCTTCCGTGGCTGTTAGCTTTGTTTGTAGCGTGCATCGAGTAAACCAAGGATCCGGTTCTCAGCTGTAAGAAATGACGTCACACGCCAACGGCTGTTTCACCCCCCACATGACCAAACGTCATAGGGGCTTCCTCAGGGCGTATACCATAGAACTCCATATGTGGTCCTTTTAAACACAGCCCGTATTTTGGATTGGTGAAAAATAGTGTGATTTATACTGGCAATCATACAAAAACTTATTTTGTATCAATGTATTACATATACATTGCATTACTTGAGAAAAGTAACAGTTACAGCGGCAATATGGTAAACCAGATTGCCAAACAATTATATGTTTAGCCACTTTTACTTGTTTACCATTAAAATAGAAACAATCTGCACAAATGTTTTTTCAAATACATCATTAGACTATTGGGCACAATCATGAGCATTTGGAGACAGAAAAAAAGAGACATAATTAAGATAATAATGTATTGGTTATAAATAACCCAACTCAGAATATATATAGTGTCAAAAGCATCAATTTCACAGAAAAGGGGCAAAGTCTAATTTTTCATTTAATCCTTTTGGTGACTATGTTTTTAACCTATAAATCCATGCTACCTCCTTTCTGAGTAACAGGTTATCAATGTCGCCACCTCTACCATATAGGGAGCATCTTTCAATCCCTATTACTTTAAGATCATCTGTAGAGCAATCATGTCATAATTTAAAGTGTAAAGCTATGTTACTATTTATAATTCCCTCTTTTGCATTAGAGATATCGTTACAATGTTCTGTTATTCTATTTTTTAATATTCTCTTTGTTTTGCCTGTATAAATAAGAGGACACGGTCAGTACAGTAAATATATTACATTATCAGATTTACAATTAATAAATTGTCTGATTTCATATGTCTTATCACCTGTACTAAACTGCTTAGTTTTTACAACAAATTTGCAAAAGACACAATTGCCACATTGAAAGCCACCTTGTAGCTTCTGGCGTTTTTCTAGCCAATTTTGTGCTTTGGGGTTGCGTGTAAAGTCGCTCTTAACCAATTTATCTTTTAAATTGGGAGCCCTACGTGCAACCAGTGATGGAAAAGCGCCCACCACATTTTTTACACTCTCATCTGAGAGTAGAAATTGCCATTTGTTTTTTAGTATCTTACGAACTTGATTCCAATGTCCATTGTATTCAGTAACAAATCTTACTCTGTTATCTGTTTTTTTCTCTTTTTTTATCAAACAGGAGAGAGTCCCTATTTGTTTTAAGGGCACGATTCATAGCATATTTTAAATTTCGCCTTGAGTAACCTCTCATTTTAAACCGATTAGACATTTCCTGAGCATGTATATTAAATTTAATCTTACTAGAACAATTTCTTCCAAGTCTAAGAAATTGTCCGATAGGAATCCCTTTAATAAGGGACGGTGGATGATGACTGGAGGCAAGAAGTAATGTATTGGTAGCTGTATTTTTTCTATAAATTTCAGTAGACAGCTTATTACCTTCTTTTTTGATTTTTATATCCAGAAAGGGCAATTCAGTGGTACTATATTCATATGTAAGAAAAATGTTGAAATTATTCTTATTCAAGTTAGTTACAAATTCTTTTAAAAGGTCCACGGATCCTTTCCAAAGAATAAATATGTCGTCCACATATCAACGCCATATTAATACTGAAGAGGCTATCCTTTCATTAAATTCTTCAAATACATTAAGGAGCTCCCATAGGCCTAAATGTAAACAGGCAGATGAGGGGGCACAAGTCGCCCCCATCGCTGTGCCCCTTATTTGTTTATAGAACTTATTATCAAATTTAAACACATTATTCTCCAAAATAAACTTTAATAGTTCCACCAGGAACTCAGTATGTTTATTAAATTGACTACCTCTGGATTCAAGGAAATGTTGTACAGCCGAGATCCCTAAGGAATGCGGGATAGAGGAATAAAATGCCTCTACATCTAGTGACACTAAGAAAGTTTCCTCATCTACTTCTATGCTGTCTAATTGTCTTAATAATTCAGTGGTATCTTGCACAAATGTAGGCAAGGATGATACAAATGGTTTTAAATAGCTATCCACATAATTCCCAATATGTTCAGTAATACTGCCGATCCCCGAAATTATAGGGCGACTGGGAGGATCTTGCATATTTTTATGTAATGTAGGAATGCAATAGAAAACTGGGATTTGGGGAAATTTCACATACAGGTATTCAAACTCTTTTTTACTTATGCCATTATTTCTGGCTCTTTTTAGAATATGTAGCAATTCACCTTGTATTTTAGCAATTGGGTTTTCTTTAATAAGTTGGTACTGTTCCTTATTATTAAGCTGTTTTTTCACTTCTGAAACATAATTTGATTCATTCATAATAACCAAATTTCCACCTTTGTCCGCCTGCTTTATAATGATACCAGGTGCATTCATAAGCTCCTGTAGAGCTATTCTTTCTTGTCTAGATAGGTTATCATCTACTATCTTGTTGATTGGTAATTTATCAATTTCTTTTTCTACTTCTTTCACAAAAAGATTAACAGCAGGTACAAGTGACAACGGTGGCATATAGCTTGATTTCGGTCTAAACTTTGAAGTTGGAAGGGAGACATTTATAGTATTAGTACTACTAATATCAGAGGATAATGGGGTATTTACAGGAAAATCTTCAATTGCACCTTCACTAATGAGGCTTTCAAGAGCCTTAAGTGTGGCCTCATCTTCTTCAGTGATTTTCACTATTTCTGACTTACCTAGATTTTTACCTTTATTCTTTGACATAACCTGGGAGAGGACTACTTTTCTAGCGAAAAGGTGTAGGTCTTTCACTACAGTGAACTTGTCCAAACTTCTTGCAGGGCAAAATGAAAGGCCTTTTTTAAGCAAGCTGATGTGCGCTTGATTCAACGGAAATTTAGACAAGTTCACTATTTGTAGTTCATCCTCTGGGTGGGAGATATTTAATATCCCCCTCGATAATCCCTTCTCGTTCGCATCCTGGGTTCTAATGGTCCTCATCCCCCTCTGGCTCTCCCCATAAACCTGTTCCTCATAGGGCGTTGTATGCCCCTGTTCAAACTCATAGCTTGATCTATTTGAGGATCTATTCCTTTTTCTCTTTCTACCCCCCCCCCTTCTCCTTGCTTTTTTACAGTACAAAATGTGGTGGGCGCTTTTCCATCACTGGTTGCACGTAGGGCTCCTAAATTAAAAGATAAATTGGTTAAGAGAGACTTTACACGCAACCCCAAAGCACAAAATTGGCTAGAAAAACGCCAGAAGCTACAAGGTGGCTTTCAATGTGGCAATTGTGTCTTTTGCAAATTTGTTGTAAAAACTAAGCAGTTTAGTACAGGTGATAAGACATATGAAATCAGACAATTTATTAATTGTAAATCTGATAATATAATATATTTACTGTACTGACCGTGTCCTCTTTTTTATATAGGCAAAACAAAGAGAATATTAAAAGATAGAATAACAGAACATTGTAACGATATCTCTAATGCAGAAGAGGGAATTATAAATAGTAACATAGCTTTACACTTTAAATTATGCCATAATTGCTCTACAGATGATCTTAAAGTAATAGGGATTGAAAGATGCTCCCTATATGGTAGAGGTGGCGACATTGATAACCTGTTACTCAGAAAGGAGGTAGCATGGATTTATAGGTTAAAAATTTTGTCACCAAAAGGATTAAATGAAAAATTAGACTTTGTCCCTTTTCTGTGAAATTGATGCTTTTGACACTATATATATTCTGAGTTGGGTTATTTATAACCAATACATTATTATCTTAATTATGTCTCTTTTTTTCTGTCTCCAAATGCTCATGATTGCGCCCAATAGTCTAATGATGTATTTGAAAAACATTTGTGCAGATTTTTTCTATTTTAATGGTAAACAAGTAAAAGTGGCTAAACATATAATTGTTTGGCAATCTGGTTTACCATATTGCCGCTGTAACTGTTACTATTCTCAAATAATGCAATGTATATGTAATACATTGATACAAAATAAGTTTTTGTATGATTGCCAGTATAAATCACACTAACTATTTTTCACCAATCCAAAATACGGGCTGTGTTTAAAAGGACCACATATGGAGTTCTATGGTATACGCCCTGAGGAAGCCCCCATGACGTTTGGTCACGTGGGGGGTGAAACGGCCGTTGGCGTGTGACGTCATTTCTTACAGCTGAGAACCGGATCCTTGGTTTACTCGATGCACGCTACAAACAAAGCTAACAGCCACGGAAGAAAAACAAATCTTGTTTCCGGATAAAACTGCTCCTAAGGACCGTAAAGGAGGAGGATTTCCAATATTATCAAGTCTTTGTAATGTATAAACGGACTTACGAGTTCATGCATTCCATAATGAAATGTACTTTCTAAGGAAAACGAGTGGTAAAGAACACTATGTTCTGCAGTTCTAATAGTGCTGGATTGGAACTGAAATGTCATTTAAACTGCATAAGCAATATATCTGAAATGGTCTATTTGTTTGCTATGACAATGTGTGTTCTTATATGTGGCTGTTACTACGCACTTATTGTAATTTGAACATAGATCCCTATGTGTTTCCATGGTAGCGTATACCTTTTTTAGGAAATTGGTGCTACCCTCTGGTTGGGGAGTTGTTCATTATATTGAGTGCGTATAAATGTTAAGCATGTATTATCTTCCGAATTTTGCTTTAAAATACAGTGTTATAAGGAAATTGGCATAGATCCTCAGGTGATTTTTTACTCATGATAACAGATTTCCAATTCAGATTGGGTTATCCTCTGAGAGAGGTGTTGCCATTTTACCTACTACTGTGTGATGCATTATTTTGCAAAGATCCCCAATATTATCCATGGTAGCAGATTCCTGTCGGCTACAGGGCTACCCTCTGGTAGGGGTGTTGCAATTAAGCTTATAAAATTTTGATAATATTTGTATTGAGTAACTTTAAGTGAGCTGTCCAGCTTTTATATTTATTAAATAAATTTTATTTAATATGTATCAAATTATTTGCACAAATAAATGAATTGGAATTTGATGTGTGTGTGGTTTCGCTTAGGGGACCCAGCTGTTATATACACTACACCAGAGCAAGGTCTACCTGACTATAATAAATCAAACACTTTTTTCAAGATTTGGTATTGACTAGTTATTTTGTATCATATTAGAGTGCTGAAACCCCTGACTTTTGTAGGAGGCAGGATAGTAGTCTCTTTTGTTTCTTCCTGGTTTTTTTAAGTTTGGATATTTGTTCTACAGGGTCTGCACCTAAGTAAAACTTAAAAGTTTAAGAAATAAATTACCGTACCCTATATATATATACACATACATACATATACACACAGCTCAAACTTGATTTCTCACAACTAGATTTAGATTAGATTTAGTGTGATCTGGTAGTTTGGGATATTAAGAGACCGCTGTAAACATGGGAAAATATTATTTTTAACATGTAACTATTGTGTGCACTGTAAGTAAAGGGACATTAAATTGCAAAAAAATGGATTAGAACATTTTACTATAGCACTATTGCTTGCAAATAACTGTTTAACCCTTGCAAAAGTGTTGAACACATTGTTAAAGTTTGCTTCAGAGAAGCAATGATTTGCTTGGTTAAAAACAGTTATTAATGCAAACAACAGTGCAAAAATAAAATGTTCTAACACTGTATATAATTTTTGCACTTTTATGTCCCGCTAAAAGGAAAGGCCAATGAATCTGTGACAAGTCTCGTTACTTAAATTACGTAATTCTGTCATGGGGAAATTATATGGAGAATGTATGACATATTATTTTAACATTTGAATTTTATGTGTGTTTCATGTTAGTGGCAGAATTACTATTAAGGAACAAGAAAAAACTCCTCTTGTTTAAACCAAGTGTTGTGTAGCAACGTAATTAAACAGTGTGACACTTCCCTAGTGCCTAGAAAAAGAATCCCACTAACAGATATTAATTGTCCTTTCATTCTGATGACATATGTAGTACAGTGTCACAGTACTTACCAGCAACGCTGGGCAATGTGGTGACTGCTTGGTGTTCTCAGCTGCTTGCAGCTCTGCATCATGCATGTCTCCTTCTTTCCTGCTAAGCAGGAAATTATTCAGAGCGTTGCCATGATAACCCATGGCAACGCTCTGATTTAAAACTGTCAGGAGGAGTAGCAGTAGACATCAGATGAAGGAGGGGGGGCCGCGGGGGGGGGGGGGGCGGATTGAGCTGGCAAGAAATTTAAAAAAAATAAAAAATAAAAAAATTTAAAAAGTTTAATTTTTTTTAAAAAAAGTGCTTAAGTTTGGGCCCCCCTTATCATACATGACAGCTTGAGATGGTAAGAAAGAGGCGTGATGTCCTGGGACTAAGTCTGACTCTCAGTTACTGACTGACAGTGACACTCCCCCCTCCCTCCCGATGCAGTCATGCTGATAACGCAGCCTGTTGCTGCAACTGGGAGGGCAGGAGCAGAGACAGAGCTAACAGTACACAGGACAGCAGTTGTGGTCTCACAGTCATCACCAGATCTAACAGTGACAGACTCAGTCACTGAAGTGCTGTCCCCTCTTAAGTGCCGCCGGCGCCTGTGTCCGCTGTGTCACATCATTAAGCAAGCCCTGGCTGTACATAATTCTCCACCTGTCTCTTGCATAAAAAATATATATTAAAAAAATGTAGGAGTTAGGACAACAGTGGAGTCACTAGGGGTTGGTGTCACCCCCTCGCACCCACCTAGTGATGCCACTGCCTCATCCCACACACACAGCTGAACTCTTAGTGTGCAAGTGTCACGTGACAGCTGGCTCTCGCACACTAAGAGCTGTGCGATTAAGAAGGCTATGGGCTGGCCTGTAGGTGGCGCTGCAGTCAATGCAGTTTTAAAGTGGAAAGGGCTTTTGCCTAACTTCTATCTATCGCACTGCACAGCATGTGCGATAGATAGAAGTATTAGGCAAAAGACCATTCCACTTTCAGCCTAAATAATTAAAAACAGCAATTTTAACTGTTTTTATTCAAAACTGCAGTGGAGCCTGGAGGATTTTTTAATTTAAATCAGAAAAAAGGTTTAAAATTTTTTTTTATTTTTTTATTTCTCAATCTTTTTTTTTTTTTGTTCATCAGGGGTCAGGGGGTTCATCAGGGGTCAGGGGGTCCACATGCTCAAGTGCTCCTATAGAGGAGCCTCCACTGTGTTTAAGGCTTCTTTGTTGCCTCGAGGCCTTGATTCCTTAAGATCATTGAGTGAATTCAAATAGACATTTTACTGGAGAATTTCAGGGTAGCAATCCATGACCTTAAAGGGACAGTCAACACTAAAATTGTTATTGTTTAAAAAGATAGATAATGCCTTTACTACCCATTGCCAGCTTTGCACAACCAACATTGTTATATTACTTTACTTTATAACATTTAAATCTCTACATGTCTGCCTGTTTCTAAGCCACTATAGACAGCTCTTATCATATGCTTTTGTATTTGTTTTTCACAACAGGAGATTGCTAGTTCATGTGGGCCATATAGATAACATTGTGTTCACGCCCGGGGAGTTATTTAAGAGTTAGCACAACACAATACTAAATGCAAGTCAGACGACATCTTTGGAGTGTGGTATGGGGACATTGGACCCCTGGAAAGATTTGTAGAGGAGTTGAATGGAAGTACTAACCCCATTATTTTTTGTTTATATGCAAGAAGGTAGAAATAAATTACCTGGGCACTACTGTATATTTCAGGGATGGTAAAATCTTTACAGACCTATACGTTTAATCAACAGATAAGAATAGCCTATTGCATTATCAGACTTTCCATCCCAGAAATATTATGAGGTCATTACCCAGAAGTGTCAGAGAAAGATAAACTGAATAAACAATTGAATGACATGGCAAAGAAGTTTGAGGAAAGGGGTTACCCCACAGGGATGATTCAAAAGGCGTTGACCAACATACAGTTTCCAGTAGGCACACCCATGAAAAAACAAGAAAAACATTTGATTATGGTTATGGGCCATAAAATTCATAGTGGCGAGATAATGAAGACTGTGAGAAAGCATTGGACTATCCTGCAGAGGTGAAAGAAGTGCAGTAGGACAGCTCATATAAAATCAAAAAACTTTAATGGTTCCAAATTAAAATTAGGAGCAAAGAACAGCAGCATACATTCAGGGAGAGCGTAACACCATCTGGCTTCCGCGTTTCGGCTTACGCCGTAATCATAGCCATTTGGTGTTAGGATCTCTCTGCTTCCTTATAAAATGCATAAAGAAACCTTATTGGTTAATACATACTAATACTTACCAAAACGCCCTACCCTGATTTTCAACTGAGTGCCATGTAAACTACACAGCTAATTTGCTATACAATGTAGAAATGGATTCAGTAGCATCAAGAATCACAATCGAAGCAATGAGTTTGATAGTCTGTCCAGTATACAAAATGTCAATTGACAAAAGACATCAAATATTTATATATTTAAATAAAAGAGAAAACTATGACATGTTGGTCCGTATGCAAATAAGATATCAATATATATTTATATATTAATACAAATAGTTGAGAGTATATATAAGATAGAGGCTAAAAAGGACATACATGCCTACATATATATGATACACATATTGCTGTGACATATAGCTTTTACCAAAGTACCAACAACAAATAAGTGTGTAGACGCACATTTGACCTTAGGCCTACAACTATATATTCAATTTCATATATCCTTAGAAATCCACTAGAGATACCATCATGTCATGTCTCCTCCATTCAAATATACAAAAAACACATCCAGTGCACACAAGAAAGAACAGTATAAATCGTAACAATATTCACACAAAAGACAATATAAATTGCATAGTTACATAGTATTAAATTAGATTAAACATGAAACCTCCAAGCTAATATGAACATATATGCAACATAGGATCATACAGAATATATACATATGTATACTTATATTGTATGTGTGATACATAACATATAGCAGTTCAAGTGCAACAATACAGCAGTGCAAGGCAGAGAGAGATGTACCGAAAAAAGAGGTCCTTCACAAGTATCCTGGGGACATATCATTCCCAATAATTAATAAGGTTATATTTGGAATTTAGACCATATGGGATACGTGTGCCGAGCCTAAATATCCAGTACATCTCTCTTTTGGCCAAAATTTATTCCAAGTCACCATCCCTTCTTGGGGTCCTTACTTTCTCTATCGCACACCATCTACAGGAGTCCAACTTGCTAGCATGACACCTCCTGCAGAGGTGTCATTCAGAGGTTGTAGAATTTGAATTACCTCCCATGCCTGCTTTTAGGAGGAGAAATACCCTAATAGATGAATTGGTGCATACTGATTTAGGTAGTATAAAAGGGTCTAAACTAAGTTATTTAGCAGGTAAAAACCATGGCTGTTATCCGTGCCTAGGTTGTGGGAACTGCAATTGAATGATAAAGGGTCCTATTTTTGTACATCCACTTACAGGCAAAAAGTTCAGTATAAGGGGGTATTTCACATACAAGACTAAATTTGCAATATATGTGATAAAATGCCCATGTGGAAGAATCTAAATTGAGGAGACCACCCATAGGGTGCATAATAAAATTATTCAACATAAAAGTAACATTAGATGCAATAACCAGAAGGTCCCCGTGTCTAGTATTTTTTTGCAATATGGACATAACATTAGTCAGATTAGTTTTCAGGTGATTGGTGCAGTACTATACTCTATACGGGGTGGGGGGGGAGGAGACATAGAGTTGATCCTAAAACAGAGAGAGGCTTTTTGGATACACAAATTAAATGCAATGCAACCCTATGGTTTGAATAGGGAGTTAGACCTTACCCTGTTTTTGTAATGATTTTTACCTTTTGAGGGTTAATATACTTATGTATGTAAATAAGTAACCTAAGTAGATGGCAATCCATGTCTGTTATTATAGGCTATTTTGTATTTATTGTTTTTAATATGCTGCTTACACCATATAAAAACCAATTGTATATATATTTGAATATTATGCATGCATCATGTGTTAACCACTAGGTGGTGCTAAAGAAAAAGGTACTGATTGGTTACCGTGGTGTAGGTGGGCCTATATAAGGATACACCACATGTTGTTAGCTATGTATGATTAAGGGCTTAATGACAAAAACGTCACTTTGTTTGACCCAGGTTTGAAGAAATAACCGCTTTTAACCTTCCAAAGGTGCTGCCGTTTTTGGACTGTTGCTAGATAAGGGTATACAGCACCCTTGTGTTGGCGTGCACCTGACAGTAGTGCTGTGCTGTTTGAGTGAGTATATATATATATATATATATATATATATATATATATATATATATATATATATATACATACAAATACATATTTAGACATGTTTATGTATGCATCTCTATGTTAAAGCCCTTTGCGGTCTCTTTTTTTTTCCACACTTGAGACCTCATATCTTTGAGCCCTTACAATTTTTTTATGCAATATTTTTTTTAATTATTTTTATTAGACCATGTTATTATGAGTGTAACTGTACTTTTAAATATAATTTTGATGTGTTTTGTGCAACCTTTTTGTCGAGCATCACAGTTAACCAGAGTCTGAATTCACGCTATCCTGATGCACTTTAAATTCAATTGCGCTCAAGCGAATGCATTTACTTTCAACTTGTAATAATCATGCTGCTTCAGACACATGCAAAGATACACGATAAACCTCTTTTCGCTCGCATAACAGCGCGCCACTCATAATATAGCCTTTAATGAGCAATCAATGTAGAAATCTAATTCTAAAGTGTTTGCAAACTGTTTCCTGCAACTGTATTCCGTAAATATTCATCCTTATACTAGACCAGAGGAAGTCAACTACAGCTTATAGGCTAAATCAGGTCTGCCACTTCTTTCGACTTGCCACAACTACTCTTATTCATCTATGTAATGTCCATAGCTGGTATCATGCTAAAACGACAGAGATGTGTTGCTGCGATAGAGAAACTCTCATCATTTTGCATTGCTACACTACAATATACATTGACACAATATTCCAAATTCCAAGGAAAGTAATGCAGTCAGAAAAATTAGAAAATATAAAACAAATTTCATAACCGCACACAAATAATAAACAAATATGGGATCTCAAGCAAGGCAAGTATCTAGGTGATTCATTTGTTTTTAATACATTTGTGGAAATAAGTTTTCTCTCTCAATATAGAATTACTTACGTAATAATTTCAATTTGCCTTTTGCCAAACAAAACCTAAAATATTTTCTATCTGGCCCTTTACAGAAAAAAAGTTTGCTGACCTATGTAATAAATGGTTTTGATGTAGATAATTTTATAATCTCACACATATCCAGTTCCACATAGAGCAAGTTTATAGCAGGGATAGGCAAGGTGTCCGTACATGGACACGGGTGTCCGTGACTAACCCTTGCAGTGTCCGCCACAACCTTAATATATATTTTCTTTCTGATTAAATAATAGGAATAAAAAAAATATGTAGTGTGAATAAAGTTAGTGGCGTGTCAAGAGACTGCGATATTGGGTGATAAGTTATGGAATAAATAAAGCCTGAGTGAAATACTGGATGTGTATCTGCATCTGTATAATTACACCCAGCTCCATACAAAGACACAGTAGTGACACTGGCACATGTGTATAGCCAGACAAGGGCTGGTTATAGGGTCAGTGGTATCTGCATCAGTATAATAACGCCCAGCACTATATAATGACACAGTAGTAACACTGGCTCATGGGTTTAGCCAGAGGAGGGCTGGTTATAGGGTCAGTGGTATCTGCATCAGTATAATACCCAGCGCTATACAATGACACAGTAGTAACACTGGCTCATGGGTTTAGCCAGAGGAGGGCTGGTTATAGGGTCAGTGGTATCTGCATCAGTATAATACCCAGCGCTATACAATGACACATTAGTGACACTGGCACATGGGTTTAGCCAGAGGAGGGCTGGTTATAGGGTCAGTGGTATCTGCATCAGTATAATACCCAGCACTATGCAATGACACATTAGTGACACTGGCACATGGGTATAGCCAGAGGAGGGCTTGTTATAGGATCAGTGGTATCTGCATCAGTATAATAACACCAAGCACTATAAAATGTTTTTAATTTCAAATGTATCTTGGTGTCCTTCACTAAGGTCTGTACTTTGGAAAATGTCCACCACAGATTTGTCTGTGCCTATCCCTGGTTTATAGTGTGAGGTGAAAATATCTTTGTAGTTTCTGCTACTTTATGAGAATTGCAATTCATCAAGAGCAATGCTTTTCAGTGTATGTAATGGTAATGTGACTTGTGTCATTACTTTTATAATAGGATATAAATTAAGGTTTTGTTTTAATTAAGTTTTCAAGATACCTCATAGGGAAAAAAATATGCTGTACTGCAATTTCTTGGGTATTAGCATTAGCAGTTATTATTCAGTGATATAAAAAGCACAATTAGTGTCTAATTATTAAAACCTTTTGTCCGCTTGATACTCTTCATTGTCACAAACACAATGAAGAGAAGATGAAAATAATATAGAACATGATTTAGTAATTGTATTTCAATTATAATTATTTGGTGCAAGGTAGTGACGAGTAAGAAATTGCAGCGTTAGAGGTTATAAACTTTAAATAGATAATTATGTGGTAACTCCACTTTCCTTGAGCACTTGAATTTAAAGATACCAAGCTGAATGCACATGAAATAACTGTTTTATAGATCATAAACAATATAACTGCATATTTTACTATACATACTTGCATAGTAATGTCAAGGAAATTGTATTAGTTTCTAACAAATGGATGCAGTCAACACAATCTATGTTCTCCAAACACAAAGGAACAGATATCGTATATTGCATGTGGATCTGGGATTTACCAGTATATCTTTAATTGTTGACCAGTAGATCACAACTGTATTACCAAAAAATAGAGAGGAGGTAAATGTGGGGGAAAGGTACATTTAAGTAAGAAAAGCAGCAATAAGTAGTATAAAATAATGATATGTACTATTACCACCATCCACCATGGCACTTTATTAGCACCTCCCAGTTTTTAAGTATATAGAATGATTGCTGATTCCAAGGCCTGAGGCTCTTTTTTCTGGATAAAGTTAGTTCTTTACATGTCCACAGGCAGGGTGGTTTTGAAACTTTGCCCTATTTGAAGCTTTAGTTCCATAGTCTAAACTCTTCTATGTCTGAAGCTAAAGCCGTTAGTTTTACTTGATCTCAGGTGTGCACTAGACATGATCTGTAGATAAAACACATCGACTGGCTATCTTGACTTAACCTCTTATTGCACATCTATTGACAGTATATATATCCCTAAGGAATGGAGACACAAATGTTCATTATTGGATATGAGACTAAAGAGGTTGGAGCAATGGTATGGTTGTTAGTAAATCCTTCCCAGTGTGATAAACTTTTTTGAATTAGTCTTAAAGGGACAGTAAAGTCAAAACTAAACTTTCATGATTCAGATAGGGCATGCAATTTTAAACAACTTTCCAATTTACTTTTATCATCAAATTTGCTTTGTTCCCTTGGTGTTATTTTTGAAAAGCTAAACCTAGCTGGGCTCAAACTGATTTCTAAACAGTTGAAAACCGCCTCCTAGCTCAGAGCATTTTGAAAGTTTTTCACAGTTAGACTGTGCTAGTTCACATGTGTCATATAGATAACATTGTGCTCACTCCCGTGAAGTTATTTAGGAGTCTTCACTGATTGACTACACTTCATGTCTGTCAAAGGCACTTAGATAAGGAGGCTGTCTGCAAAGACTTAGATACAAGGTAATCACAGATGTGAAAAGTATATTAATATAACTGTGTTGGTTATGCAAAAACAGGGAATGGGTAATAAAGGGATTATCTATCTTTTTAAATAAGAAACATTTTGGTGTAGACTGTCCCTTTAATATCACCCTATTTAAGCATGTAAATCATTTTGTGTGATTTGCAGCCTAGGAACAATGGTATGGAAATAATGTGTGTATATATATATATATATATATATATATATATATATATTTATATATATATATATATATATATATATATATATATATATATATACAGTATCTCACAAAAGTGAGTACACCCCTCACATTTTTGTAAATATTTTTTATATCTTTTCATGTGACAACACTGAAGAAATGACACTTTGCTATAATGTAAAGTAGTGAGTGTACAGCCTGTATAAGTGCAAATTTGCTGGCCCCTCAAAATAACTCAACACACAGCCATTAATGTCTAAACCGTTGGCAACAAAAGTGAGTACACCCTAAGTGGAAATGTCCAAATTGGGCCCAATTAGCCTTTTTCCCTCCCCGATGTCATGTGACTCGTTAGTGTTACAAGGTCTCAGGTGTGAATGGGGAGCAGGTACTGTATGTTAAATTTGGTGTTATCGCTCTCACACTCTCTCATACTGGTAACTGGAAGTTCAACATGGCACCACATGGCAAAAAACTCTCTGAGGATCTGAAAAAAAGAATTGTTGCTCTACATAAAGATAGCCTAGGCTATAAGAAGATTGCCAAGACCCTGAAACTGAGCTGCAGCACGGTGAGCAAGACCATACACAGGACAGGTTTCACAGGACAGGTTCAACTCAGAACAGGCCTCGCCATGGTCGACCAAAGAAGTTGAGTGGACGTGCTCAGCGTCATATCCAGAGCTTGTCTTTGGGAAATAGATGTATGAGTGCTGCCAGCATTGCTGCAGAGGTTGAAGGGGTGGGGGGTTGGCCTGTCAGTGCTCAGACCATACGCAGCACACTGCATCAAATTGGTCTGCATGGCTGTCGTCCCAGAAGGAAGCTTCTTCTAAAAATGATACACAAGAAAGCCTGCAAACAGTTTGCTTAAGACAAGCAGACTAAGGACATGGATTACTGGAACCATGTCCCGTGGTCTGATGAAATCAAGATACAGTTATTTGGTTCAGATGGTGTCAAGCATGTGTGGCGGAAACTAAGTGAGGAGTACAAAGACAAGTGTGTATTGCCTACAGTCAAGCATGGTGGTGGGAATGTCATGGTCTGGGCCTGCATGAAAGCTGCTGGCACTGGGGAGCTACAGTTCATTGAGGGAACCATGAATGTCAACATGTACTGTGACATACTGAAGAAGAGCATGATCCCCTCCCTTCGGAGACTGGACCACAGGGCTGTATTCCAACATGATAATGACCCCAAACACACCTCCAAAATGACCACAGCCTTGCTAAAGAAGCTAATAGTAAAGGTGATGGACTGGCCAAGCATGTCTCCAGACCTAAACCCTATTGAGCATCTGTGGAAGGTGGGGGAGCGCAAGGTCTCACTCATTCTATTGGATTCATCATCAAATAGAATGAGAGCTATTTAAATCCTATTGGCTGATTTGAACAGCCAGTTTGATTTTAGCAGCTCTAATTCCTATTTGCGGATTCAAATTTTTCAGCCAATAGGAATGCAAGGGTCGCCATCTTGAATTGTGACCTTGCATTGAAGATTCAGTGTACAGCGGAGACCATAGGAAGAGGATGTTCTGCACCGGATGTCTTCAGGATGGACCCGCTTCGTGCCACCGGGATGAAGATAGAAGAGGCCAGCTGGATGAGGACTTCTCGCTGCCTGGATTAGGAATTCGCCGCCTGGATGAAGATAGAATAGGCCGTCTGGATGAAGATAGAAGAGGCTGCCTGGATGAAGACTTCTTGCCCTCTGGATAAAGATTGTTCAAGCAAGACTTTAAAAACTGTGAGAGGATCGTCGGGGTTAGTGTTAGGTTTTTTTTAAGGGTTTTTTGGGTGTTTTTTTTTTAGATTAGGGTTTGGGCAGCAAAAGAGCTAAATGCCCTTTGAAGGGCTATGCCAATGCCCTTTTAAGGGATATCGGTAGATTAGGTTTTTTAGATAGTTTTTTTTTATTTGGTGTGCTTGGGGGGTGGGGGGTTTGTAATGTTAGTGGGACTTTTTTTAAAGTAAAAGAGCTGTTTAACTTAGGACAATGCCCTACAAAAGGCCCTTTTAAGTTCTATTGGTAGTTTATTCTAGATTAGGTGTTTTTTTTTTAAATGGGTATTAGAATAGGAATAATTTTTATTATTTTTTATATTTTGTTTGTTATTTTGTGTAATGTATTATTTTTTGTTTTGGGGTGGGTGGGTTTTTATTTTTAGATTAGGGCTTGGGCAGCAGAAGAGCTAAATGCCCTTTTAAGGGCAATGTCCATACAAATGCCCTTTTCAGGGCAATGTGTAGATTAGGTTGTACTTTATTTTTATTTTCTAGGTTTTGGGGGGTGGGGGTTTGTATACTGTTAGGTGCTGTTTGTTTTGTTTTGTAGCAAAAGAGCTGTTAACTTTAGGGCAATGACCTACAAAAGGCCCTTTTAAGGACCCCCCAAAAGGCTCTTTTAAGGGCCTTTGGTAGTTTATTATAGATTAGTTGTTTTGTTTTTTAAGGGTATTAGAATAGGAATAATTTTTATTGTTTTGGATTATTTCATTTGCTATTTTTTGTAATGGTATTTTTTTTTAATTTTTAATTTTAGTGTTTGTTATTTTTTGTAATGGTAGGTTTTAGTGTAAGGCAGGTTAGGTTTTTTTCACAAGTAAGTTTGTATTTATTTTAACTAGGTAGTTAGTAAATAGTTAAAAACTATTTATTAACTAGTCTACCTAGTTAAAATAAATACAAACTTACCTGTGAAATAAAAATAAAACCTAAGCTAGTTACAATATAACTATTAGTTATATTGTAGCTAGCTTAGGTTTTATTTCACAGGTAAGTTTGTATTTATTTTAACTAGGTAGTTAGTAAATAGTTAATGTGGAAAAGAAAGAAGAAGGCGCCACAATAGTGCACAATCAGTAATGTTGGTATATCACACGCACAAGACAAATACTACTTACTATGTGGAAGGCACTTGAGAAGTGCCACAGGTGCAATCTGGACTCTTACAGCTGTACAGCAAGCTATCCTCTGGTTAACACAGCAATGCTTTTAATGTTGATCCCAATTCGATCTCCCTTTCAGTGGATAAGACCAGGTAAGTATTTCACTATTACCTCCACTCGCTTTTACAGCTGCTCCAAGGGAGTCAAATATAGTGTGAATAATGTTTGGGATGACCAAGTTGTAAAAACAACTTCAGTTTATTAAAAACAAAGTAACACAACGTGTTTCCCGGTACACAGACCGTTTCATCAGGTGTATGTTTGAAACGCATTGTGTTACTTTGTTTTTAATAAACTGAAGTTGTTTTTACAACTTGGTCATCACAAACTTTATTCACACTATATTTGACTCCCTTGGAGCAGCTGTAAAAGCGAGTAGAGGTAATAGTGAAATACTTACCTGGTCTTATCCACTGAAAGGGAGATCGAATTGGGATCAACATTAAAAGCATTGCTGTGTTAACGAGAGGATAGCTTGCTGGACAGCTGTAAGAGTCCAGATTGCACCTGTGGCACTTCTCAAGTACCTTCCACATAGTAAGTAGTATTTGTCTTGTGCGTGTGATATACCAACATCACTGATTGTGCACTATTGTGGCGCCTTCTTCTTTCTTTTCCATAATATCTTCAGATCATCGCTTATTTGTCTATCAGTTTTGGAAGAAATATTAGCAGCCGCTTATCCATATGTGACTGGATATCTCCCTTTGGAAATATAAATATTTCCAACAGTTCTCAAGAGGACTTTACATCACCACACTTTGTAGTGGCCATGAGCGGTTTGTTTTATATATAATATAATACTTGATTGTTCTTTTTATATATATGCATATTTAGATATGTTGTCACTGTAACTGTATCATGGAGATTTGAGCCTCAGCACATATAATACACTTGTATATATTGTATAGCATTTATTTTTTGCAACATTTATTACCCCTTTTTTTGCACATTATTGGATGATACATTGATCAGGTATCATTCTTTTGTAACTATACACTAAACACGAGGCACCTTTTTTTGTTTACATAATCTTTTCTAGTAAATAGTTAATAACTATTTACTAACTAGTCTACCTAGTTAAAATAAATACAAACTTACCTGTGAAATAAAAATAAAACCTAAGCTAGCTACAATATAACTATTAGTTATATTGTAGCTAGCTAAGGTTTTATTTCACAGGTAAGTATGTATTTAGTTTTAAATAGGAATTATTTAGTTAATAACTGTAAGTTTAATTTAGCTATATTTTAATTATGTTAAAGTTAGGGGGTGTTAGGGTTAGAGTTACGTTAGGGTTATAGTTAGGCTTAGGGTTAGGTTTAGGGGTTAATATAAATTAATTTAAGTTGTTGCGATGTGGGGGGCTTGCGGTTTAGAGGTTAATAGGTTTATTCAGTGGTAGTGATGTGGGAGGCCAGAGGTTTAGAGGTTAATAGCTTTATTTATTTGCAGCGATGTCGTGGAGCAGCGGAATTTGGGTTAATAGATTTAATATAGTGTGGGCGATGTTGGGGTGCAGGGGAATAAGCGTTAATAACTTTAGTATAGTGGCAGCGATATCGAGTGTGGCAGATTAGGGGTTAATAGCTTTATTTAGGTGGTATCGATATCGGGGGCGGCAGATTAGGGGTTGATAACATTATATAGGTGACAGCGATGTCGGTGGGGGGCAGATTAGGGGTGTTTAGACTTAGGGTTTATGTTAGGGTTTGACGAAACACAGATAATCTTCCAAGTGAGGCTCAAGGTGCATGGGGAGAGGATCCCATTTATCCGGGTAGTTAGTGCAATAATAATGGATTGTGTGTCTAGCAGACGATAAATAGTAACTTGGGCTTGAGCATGTAAACCATATATTTAAAAAGCATCAACAACAACAACAGTCACTGTCAGCGGGAAAGCATATGAGGTAACGGCTATAACTGGTATGGAACACAACTTACCAAGATGTACCTGGTTTCTTCCACCGGAAGCTCGCTTACCCCTGCCTCTCACCAGGCCTTGCTCTCCTGTGTATTGTGATGATCGCCCGTGTCCTCGGCGTCTGTGAAAAGATGAGCCGCTCCAGCATAACTGCTTCGCTGCTTCACTGAATGCCTTCCCAGTTAACTTCTGGTCTTTGACGAAATCAGACCTATCAACCAATGGGATCCCCTCCTACATCTCCGTAGCCCCATGCATTGCAGTGACCGCCTGGATGCCGAGATTCCAACCCGGTAAACTTCACCATATACAAATAGCCAGGTGAGTCTCGAGGCACCAAGTACTAAAAAATGTCTATGAGTAAGGCTAGAATATAGCCGAAACGTGAAAGACAGTTTAGCTCCAACTATTCTTATGGA
Organism: Bombina bombina; assembly: GCF_027579735.1. Taxonomy (NCBI): domain Eukaryota; kingdom Metazoa; phylum Chordata; class Amphibia; order Anura; family Bombinatoridae; genus Bombina; species Bombina bombina. Next base: position 157,665,054 of record NC_069504.1, read on the forward strand.
TTATATCCTGTTTTAAGTGTGTTTTTTCACATTTTTTTTTTTCTTGATTCCGAATAAAGCTTGAAAAAATTTTTTTAGTACTTGGTGCCTCGAGACTCACCTGTTTATTTGTATATACATCTTTATGTTAGGGTGTTAGGATTAAACTGTAGTTTTTTTTCCCCATAGACATTAATGGGGCTGCGTTATGGAACTTTTCATTCCGCGATCGCAGGTGTTAGACTTTTTTCTGACCCATTCTCCCCATTAATGTCTATTAATGGGGAAAGCATGCACGAGCATGTCAAAACAGCGCTTGAATTGTGTGCGGTATGGAGCTTAAAAACACCATATCGTACGCACAAGCCAGCTGTTTCAAAACTTGTAATGGCTGCGCTATAGAGGGTTAAATAACGAAAATTTAGTTGCGTTCGTTAATTTCCCTATAGCGTGCATTACTCGTAATCTAGGTGTATATGCGATCGTGTTAGTACAAGAGTGGTGTGTTAGGTTTTTTCCACTCTTTATCTCTATTAACTTCTATGGGAGAAAACGTGAATGCGCACGCATTATTCTAACTTTGGATTTTTGCTCTCGTCGATTTAGCGCAAGAGCAAAAACACTTTACTTTGAATTCATAATACGAGCTAATTTAGCATCATCTTGTAAAATATGTGTTTCTCCTTTGCATATATGTTTCCCGTATAAAAGGAAAGTGAAATGGCAGGAGGGAAAAGATGAAAGAGCTTCTAATTCAGTACTATTCTGCAACAAGTGGGATTGTTAAGAGCTTCACATTTTGGTTGAACAGCCTGGGGTTACAATATTAAGATAATTTTAAATCATGTGTAAACATTCTGAAGCATTAGTTACTGTCTGCCTCTCTGTATTTCCAGTTTTATTTATTTATTTCATTAGGAGTTTATTAGAGAAAAAAAAAATGCATTTCAGCATACTGTATATTTGTATGATTTAAGCCTTTTTTGTCGGAGTGTGATTTATGGAGTTCAAATGTGTCTTTGGAAAGTAAAAATGCTTTATCTATTGAACATTAAATGCTGCTTTTACATTCCATTATGTAAGCATGATACTGCAAATTGCTATTTAATTATTTACTGCTACAAGCTATTTTGCAACAAATTATTTTAGTTTTAAGGTGCTGATGCATAAAACAATGGATGAATTATATGTACAATCCCTAAGAATCTGATAATCTACTGTGAATAAAATCACAATCCTTATGATTTCAGTGAGCCCCACTTGTAAGAATAGTGATGCTACTTATTAGATCCTGGTTTTAAAGCTGAAACTATTTTTTTCTTATTTGACGACACTGTCTGGTATTTCAGTTCTCAGATGTCAGTCGTGCTCATCTCTATTAGAAATAATAGTTTGTATTTCAGTTTCTTGTGTTGAAATGTTGTTGTGTGATAAATAGTATGCTTCTTTATGAGGAAAAATTAAATTCATGGACTTTTGCAGCTGATTAAAACATGTAGGCAATCACAGTATTAGAGGGACATTAAAATGATTTTTAAACTTGGAAAATATATCAGTAATTAAAGGGAAATGTAAGTAATTTTATTGGGCTGCACTGAATAACATAATTTATGTAAGAACTTACCTGATAAATTCATTTCTTTCATATTGGCAAGAGTCCATGAGCTAGTGACATATGGGATATACAATCCTACCAGGAGGGGCAAAGTTTCTCAAACCTCAAAATGCCTATAAATACACCCCTCACCACACCCACAATTCAGTTTAATGAATAGCCAAGCAGTGGGGTGATAAAGAAAGGAGTAGAAAGCATCAACAAAGGAAATTTGGAAATAATTGTGCTTTATACAAAAAATCATAACCACCATAAAAAGGGTGGGCCTCATGGACTCTTGCCAATATGAAAGAAATTAATTTATCAGGTAAGTTCTTACATAAATTATGTTTTCTTTCATGTAATTGGCAAGAGTCCATGAGCTAGTGACATATGGGATATCAATACCCAAGATGTGGAGTCTTCCACGCAAGAGTCACTAGAGAGGGAGGGAATAAAACAAAAACAGCCATATTCCGCTGAAAAAATAATCCACAACCCAAAAAATAAGTTATTTTCACTTTTGAAAGAAAAAAACTTAAATCAAAAAGCAGAAGAATCAAACTGAAACAGCTGCCTGAAGAACTTTTCTACCAAAAACTGCTTCAGAAGAATCAAATACATCAAAATGGTAGAATTTAGTAAATGTATGCAAAGAGGACCAAGTTGCTGCTTTGCAAATCTGATCAACTGAAGCTTCATTCTTAAAAGCCCACGAAGTGGAGACTGATCTAGTAGAATGAGCTGTAATTCTCTGAGGCGGGGTTTGACCCGACTCCAAATAAGCTTGATGAATCAAAAGTTTCAACCAAGAAGCCAAGGAAATAGCAGAAGCTTTCTGACCTTTCCTAGGACCAGAAAATAAAACAAATAAACTGGAAGTCTTCCTGAAATTTTTAGTAGCTTCCACATAATATTTCAAAGCTCTTACCACATCCAAAGAATGTAAGGATCTCTCCAAAGAATTCGTAGGATTAGGACACAAGGAAGGAACAACAATTTCTCTATTAATGTTGTTAGAATTCACAACCTTAGGTAAAAATTGAAAAGAAGTCCGCAAAACTGCCTTATCCTGATGAAAAATCAGAAAAGGAGACTCACAAGAAAGAGCAGATAGCTCAGAAACTCTTCTAGCAGAAGAAATAGCCAAAAGGAACAACACTTTCCAGGAATGTAGTTTAATGTCCAAAGAATGCATAGGCTCGGGGGCGGAGCCAACTATCGAACCGAGAAGACGCAGGCTTTGGGAGCTCCTGCTCTAATAATCTGCTAAATGGCCTTAAAATAATATTTCAGCTAAAAGAGATACAAGGCTTTTTAATAGACTTAACAGCCCACACTCTGGAGTAATTTTCAGGAAAATAAGCGTTGATCTGCTCCCATATCAAGCTGAGAAGATGGACTCTATAATAATGGAGGCTCTGGCCACGCTGGGATGCCGCATGGACGCACAATTCAAAACCCTCTCCCAGTGCCTACCGCTAAACTCGGAGCCATTCCTCAACATAACAGAGGGAGTTTCTCATATTTTACCCCCTTCGATTGGAGGAACATTCCGGCAAGACAAGATGGCGGAGGCAACTAGATTAGACCCTTCTACACTTCACTTGCAGTTTGCTGTTCCTTGTGACTCCCTCACTACTCACCCTGCTTCTGCCTCGCAGCGGCCGGTCGGGACGGGAGCTGAGGTAGATATAGCTGTCTTTGACCTCATTGAGAACGCTCCTCTTGATAGCTGGCTCCTAACAGCTACACACCCGTTGTCTGCTAAAGTGGAATCTGCTAGCGAAGAGAGAGACCGGCATCTAGATTGGGGAAGGGGACCTTACCTCGGGCCCATAATGCAGCCTCGTGGTGTGTGTGATAGGTCTCTATACTTGCTGTCCCATAAGCAGCCTCAACACCGTGGCAGATTAGATTTTAATGACCGGCTCCCTCTCAGCGCTTCCCAGAGCCTTCACATACATAACACCCGGCGTGTGGGCTCTTTGTACTGGAGCTGGAACCTTACTTCCAAGGCACCCATTAAGGACACCCATAGCCCACAGGCGGAGATCCCTGACTTGCTATGCATACAGGAGCCGATGCGACTGGGGATAGGTTAAGAATGCAATACAATAGACTTAACTTCCTGTTCTACATGTTGGACTTTTAGATTAACTATCTATGTTTAGGTTTTATTAGTTGAAAATGTTACTTGTTTTATGGATCTTGGTTAATGGTCTACTTACATTTACATGTTCTTAGCTTTACAGGAGCACCCTATGTACACTTCAGACAGCTATAGCAGGAGCTACCCTGCGTCAGATGTGTTATAATTCCAAATTTTATTAATAGACTTCTGCAGTTACTGAGTATATAAATGTCACCAATTCCCTCCATACTCACTTTTTCTTACTGTGCTGGGACTGTTATATATGGCTTCATAAAGTATACCACACCGCAAACTATTATATGCTACCTCTCTAGGTTTTCAGTAACAGATGCCCTTGACCAATTTAGCATAACGTTTGGAGCAAGCTGTGGTCGTTGGGGACATTAACTACTGCTACCCTCCACTATATTACAAGGTCCTTACGCATACATAAACTGTTTGCTCTTAATGCAGCCTTACAAATGATCCTCTATATAATAGCCTGCTGTTTAGCCATTATGTTTATTAGTGAGCCTTAATATGTCCCTCTATCTTTAGCCGCTCAACTAATTTTTAATGTAATTCTGGGTCTTCATCTGTTATTTCGTGTGTGTTAAAAGATTCTTCAGCTCAATATTAGTTATATAGAAAACTCCATCCACACAGGCTGAACTCATAAAACATTGATATACCTGTTGATTAGCTGCTCACTTAAGCTTATTATTTCTGTCCCTGTTTCGCCTGATGCCTTGCAATGTAAATGTTAGATACTAGCTTATATCAATTTGCTTTAAGCTTAACGTTAACTTTACATAAAGCTTCATGCAACTTGACTGAAATCTCTCAACATAGATATGTATTTAGATAAGCTGTTAATTTATGATTATTATTTCTGACTAGGCTTTGTTGAATACCTCGCAAGGTATTCATTGGGGTTTAACTTATACTAATTAACTTATCCTAATTAGAATTTTCTGGGCAGCCAGAGTTACATATTGAACTGACGGTTCCTCCTCCCCATAGATTAGATAAACAATATGTTGTTCCTTTAAATCCTCCCCTGTGTCTATGTAATTTGACATTTATTGGTTCCTTGCGCATTACTATTTTGAGATCTTATAAGGCTCCGACCCTCCACCCCCTTCCCCACTCCAATTAGAGCGGCTCTTGCCCGCTGCATTCCCTTTATCCCTCCCCGCTAACTTGGTCCAAGAGTGGCCAAACAATAACTAACAGTCCCTTGCTCCACTTTATTTGTTTGTATCTCTTAGATTAAATAACCCCATAAACGGCAAGGGGGAGACAATGCTTATTATCTCTATAATGTAAAACGAGGTTTCATTATTCTTTATTGTTATACCGGCTATTTTTGTTTTAGAACTTTATTTACTTTTACTAGAAATTGGCGGTAAACTCCATTATCTACAGTGCTTATGATACTAATATTAGACCCAACCTCATTTTGCATTTCCATTGTTCTGATGTTTCCTTTTTTTTTTCTTTTGTTGGGTCGCTTAGTCTCCAAACCCGGATCTATAGTACTGCTATTACTACATACTGTTGTCTCTGGGTATATAATATCTGTTTATATGCTATTTGTTCATTGTGACTTGATGAATCTCTGCTGTAATACTTATCATAACCTCAATAAAAATAAATTAAAAAAAAAAAAAAAGAATGCATAGGCTCAAATGGAGGAGCCTGTAAAGCCTTCAGAACCAAATTAAGACTCCAAGGAGGAGAAATTGATTTAATGACAGGCTTAATATGAACTAAAGCCTGTACAAAACAGTGAATATCAGGAAGAATAGCAATCTTTCTGTGAAATAAAACAGAAAGAGCGGAGATTTGTCCTTTCAAGGAACTTGCAGACAAACCCTTATCCAAACCATCCTAAAGAAACTGTAAAATTCTAAGAATTCTAAAAGAATGCCAGGAGAATTTATGAGAAGAACACCATGAAATGTAAGTCTTCCAAACTCTATAATAAATCTTTCTAGAAACAGATTTACGAGCTTGTAACATAGTATTAATCACTGAGTCAGAGAAACATCTATGACTTAGAACTAAGCGTTCAATTTCCATGCCTTCAAATTTAATGATTTGAGATCCTGATCGAAAAACGGACCTTGAGATAGTAGGTTCGTCCGTAACAGAAGTGGCCAAGGCGGGCAACTGGACATCCAAACCAGATCCGCATACTAAAACCTGTGTGGCCATGCTGGAGCCACCAGCAACACAAAAGACTGTTCCATGATGATTTTGGAGATCACTCTTGGAAGGAGAACTAGAGGCGGAAAGATGTAAGCAGGTTGATAACACCAAAGAAGTGTCAGCGCATCCACTGCTTCCACCTGAACATCCCTGGACCTGGACAGGTATCTGGGAAGTTTCTTGTTTAGATGAGAGGCCATGAGATCTAACTCTGGAAGCCCCCACATCTGAACAATCTGAGAAAACACATCTGGATGGAGAGACCACTCCCCTGGATGTAAAGTCTGAGATAATTCACCTCCCAATTGTCTACGCCTGGGATATGCACCACAGAGATTAGACAGGAGCTGGATTCTGCCCAGGCAAGTATCCGAGATACTTCTTTCATAGCTTGGGGACTGTGAGTCCCACCCTGATGTTTGACATAAGCCACAGTTGTAATATTGTCTGTCTGAAAACAAATGAACGGTTCTTTCTTTAGTAGAGGCCAGAACTGAAGAGCCCTGAGAATTGCACAGAGTTCTAAAATATTTATTGGTAATCTCGCCTCTTGAGATTTCCAAACCCCTTGTGCTGTCAGAGATCCCCAGACAGCTCCCCAACCTGAAAGACTCGCATCTGTTGTGATCACAGTCCAGATTGAACAGCCCCTTGAACCAAACGATGGTGATCTATCCAACATGTCAGAGAGTGTCGTACATTGGGATTCAAGGATATTAATTGTGATATCTTTGTATAATCCCTGCACCATTGATTCAGCATGCAAAGCTGTAGAGGTCTCATGTGAAAACGAGCAAAGGGGATCGCGTCAGTCATGCTGCAGTCATGAGACCTAAAACTTCCATGCACATAGCCACTGATGGGAATGACTGAGACTGAAGGTGCCGGCAGGCTGCAACCAATTTTAAACGTCTCTTGTCTGTTAGAGACAGAGTCATGGACACTGAATCTATCTGGAAGCCTGAAAAGGTGACCCTTGTCTGAGGAATCAAGAAACTTTTTGGTAAATTGATCCTCCAACCATGTTTCCGAAGAAACAACACTAGTTGATTCGTGTGAGATTCTGCAGTATGTAAAGACTGAGCTAGTACCAAGATATCGTCCAAATAAGGAAACACCGCAATACCCTGTTCTCTGATTACAGAGAGTAGGGCACCCAGAACCTTTGAAAAGATTATTGGAGCTGTTGCTAGGCCAAATGGAAGAGTAACAAATTGGTAGTGCTTGTCTAGAAAAGAGAATCTCAGAAACTGAAAGTGTTCTGTATGAATCGGAATATGAAGGTATTCATCATGCAAGTCTATTGTGGACATATAATGTCCTTGCTGAACAAAAGGCAGAATAGTCCTTATAGTCACCATCTTGAAAGTTGGTACTCTTACATAACGATTCAAAATTTTCAGATCCAGAACTGGTCTGAACAAATTTTCTTTCTTTGGTACAATGAATAGGTTTGAATAAAACCCCAAACCTTGTTCCTGAAGAGGAACTGGCATGATTACCCCTGAAGACTCCAGGTCTGAAACACACTTCAGAAAAGCCTGAGCTTTTACTGGATTTACAGGGATGCGTGAGAGAAAAAAATCTTCTTACAGGAGGTCTTACTTTGAATCCTATTCAATACCCTTGAGAGACAATGCTCTGAATCCAATGATTTTGGACAGATTTTATCCAACAATCCTTTAAAAACCTTAATCTGCACCCTACCAGCTGAGCTGGAATGAGGGCCGCACCTTCATGCGGACTTAGGGGCAGGCTTTGGTTTCCTAAATGGCTTGGATTTATTCCAATTTGAGGAAGGTTTCCAACTGGAAGCAGATTCCTTGGGCGGAGGATTGAGTTTTTGTTCCTTATTCTGACGAAAGGAACGAAAACGGTGAGAAACCTTAGATTTACCCTTAGGTTTTTTATCCTGAGGCAAAAAAACTCCTTTTCCTCCAGTGATAGTTGAAATAATAGAATCCAACTGAGAACCAAATAAATTATTACCTTGGAAAGAAAGAGATAGTAATCTAAATTTAGATGTCATATCAGCATTCCAAGATTTAAGCCACAAAGCTCTTCTAGCTAATACAGCTAAAGACATGGATCTAACATCAATTTTGATAATATAAAAAATTGCATCACAAATAAAATGATTAGCATGTTACAGTAAGCGAACAATGCTAGATATGTCAGAATCCAATTCATGTTGCGCTAAATTTTCCAACCAGATATTTGATGCAGCCGCAACATCACCCAAAGAAATAGCAGGTCTGAGAAGATGACCTGAATATAAATAGGCCTTCCTTAGATAATATTCAAGTTTCCTATCTAAAGGATCCCTAAAGGAAGTGCTATCTTCCATAGGAATAGTGGTACGTTTAGCAAGAGTAGAAATAGCCCCATCAACTTTGGGGACCTTTTCCCAAAACTCTATAGATTTTGCTAGTAAAGGATACAATCTCTTAAACCTTGAGGAAGGAATAAAGGAAGTACCTGGCTTATTCCATTCCCTAGAAATCATATCAGAAATAGCCTCAGGAATGGGGAAAACACCTAGGGAAACCACAGGAGGTTTAAAAACAGCATTTAAACGTTTATTAGACTGAACGTCAATAGGACTGGTTAACACTTCTTTTAATAAAGAACGCATATACTCTATTTTAAATAAATAAGTAGATTTGTCAGTGTCAATATCTGAGGAAGGATCTTCTGTTTCAGATAGATCCTCATCAGAAGAGGATGAATTATTATGTTGTTGGTCATTTGAAATTTCATCAGCTAAATGAGAAGTTTTAAAAGACCTTTTACGTTTATTAGAAGGTGGAAATGCAGACAAAGCCTTCATAATAGAATCAGAAACAAATTCTTTAAAATTTACAGGTATATCATGCACATTAGAAGTTGAAGGAACTGCAACAGGCAATGTACTATTACTGATAGAAACACTATCTGCATGAAAAAGTTTATCATGACAACTATTACAAATGACAATCGGTAGAATAATTTCTACAATTTTACAACAAATGCACTTAGCTTTGGTAGAGCCGATGTCAGGCAGCAATGTTCCAGCAGAAACTTCAGAGGCAGGATCAGATTGGGACATCTTGCTCAATGTAAGAGAAAAAAACAACATATAAAGCAAAATTATCTATTTCCTTAAATGACAGTTTCAGGAATGGGAAAAAATGCAAAAGCATAGGTGTCTTGATAGAAAAGAAAGCAGGAGGCAAACAACAATGGGGTATTGAAATAATGAAGAAAAATTGGCGCCAAGTATGACTCATAACGTAACGTAAACTTTTTTGGCGCCAAAAATGACCGGAAATGACACACTTGCGTCACTAATGACGCCGCCGTGTGAAAGGTCTCGGCGTCACGTATGACGCCGGAAATGACAAAGTTGCGTCAAAAACGTATTTTTCCGCGCCACAAAAAAGTTTGCGCCAAAAATGACGCAATAAAGTCTAACATTTGACGCACCCGCGGGCCAAATACCCGCAAATGCAAAAAGTAGTCAAATTGAAAAAGACTAAACCCCAGGTAAGAAATACATTTCTTAAAGTGTTTATATTCCCAAATATGAAACTGACAGTCTGCAGAAGGAAATACATGAACCTGACTCATGGCAAATATAAGTACAATACATATATTTAGAACTTTACATAATTGCATAAAGTATGTATAAACAAAAAGGGAGACAATGGCACTACTCAGTTTATTAAAGTGTTTTTTACATTCCCCTACTAATTCGTATAGTGATGAGTATGCATAGTATTTGTATACTCCAAAATAATATGTCTGATAGGGATAGGTGCTTGTACCTTTAAGTAACTTTTACAGAAAATCAGTAAGAGACTGAAAAAAGGGGTACAAATGTAGCACTCAGTGAATGTATTTGTGTATCACAGGAGGTGAAAAGAAATATAAAATGTAACTTTTATTAGATCAAATTAAAAACAGGGGATTTACAAACATTTTTTAAAAGATAGAAATTTGGATCCACTACCTATTCGCCAGATAATATCGTTACTGGCTAGTAGAGACACATACCCACGTTAGGTTAATGTATGGTCTCCTTATAAATCAAATGACAAGGCTATCCCTTGGTATATTATTCTGAGTACAGATAATCTGTTATTCGTGTAGGTTTGAATAAACAATCTGGCCTTGCAAGACTTGACTCATTAAATTGTGATTTTAAATAAATATTTGGTTACACACAATACTCTAGAAAGTGAGAGGTTTTGTAACCTATTTGTTATTACCCGTTAATGCCACACAAAATTAAACTTGGGTTTACTTAGGTATTGTGGTAAAGAGTCAGTTTGATACTAGAGTTGCCTTTTGTTACCATTTAAATTATCACTGATACCTATATGGGTTACCTTTCATTACCGTTTTTGTCATTACTGATAAGTATGTAGATCCATAGAGGTAAATATTGTGATACCTACGATACTATAGAAAGTAAGAAGTCTGATAAACTCCTTGTGTTACCTATTAATACCGTGATGAATTATACTTTGGTTTCCATGAGTATCGTTATAAGGAGTTTACTAATAAACTCTGACAGTTAGTTATCTCATTTAAACCGTTATTAAATATCACTCTTTAGTATCTAGGTTCAAGGAGATCAGGCCTTTGTATCAATATTGCCTTATAGATACCACTTTATAATACCGTAAATAAAGTTAACCTTGTTTTTTCTATGGCTTTGTAAATATCTTTGGTAATATATTGGTCAAAATAAGTCTGATCCCATATTTGTGTTACCTATGATTAATCAAAGTTTCTAATATAGCCGATATGGCTAGATCGCTTACGCTAAACCCCGCAAATGCGGCAAACAAGATTTTTATACCATTATACTATTATTGCTTTGTCATTTAGATAAGGTAGTGTGATATGTGTGAATAAATTTGTCTCACAAACTTTAGAAAAAAATAAAATAAAGGGAATGTAGCTCTTTTCTTGTAAACAGCAAATATATATACTTAATATACTCGCATGCACAAGGTGAGCATTTACTTTAGTAATTGAAATGAAAGTATGGACTATACCTCTATGAATGTAAATAATAATTCTTATGTGAGAAGCTTATATAGCTTCTACTATATAAACAATGATTCGTTTGTGATCAAAGAAAAAATGAGAAAAAATTCCTTTAAATTCAGGATATGAAATAAGTAGATAAAGTTCAAATCTTAGTAAAGTAATGTTCAAATAACTTTCCTTTAGTTTCACGCACTCACACAAACACTCTAAAATATATATACAATGATCCAACACACACGCAATATTGAGCAGCAAGGAGGAGGTTAATTCAGTGAAAATACAGCTCAGGTAAGTAATGACACTTAGCGTTATATTTGTAAACCTTAAACTTTGTATACATTACGATACCAATACCAGCGTGGTGATAAGACCAGATTTCCCCAGAAACGATGGTGAAGCGTGGAGAGCGGTATTAGCAGCAGAGTATATACTAAACCGGAGAAATTTAGGAAGCGGCGTCCGGTAGCAGCATGTGTGAGTGCGGCTTCAGCTGTGAGTGATAGAGTTCCGGAAGCGTAGGAATATGATTAGAAGTAACGGTCCCAAAAAAGGAATCAGGAAAGAAGTGCAGCAAACTTTGAGTAGAAACAGCCTTCAAAAATATTAAATACTTTAGACCTGAAAGGGAAAATAAATTGCTTGAAATGAGCAATAGCAAATGATGAGAGAATCCACTTTAATTTTCAGGCACTGAGTAATGGAGAAGCACTTCCTTAAATAGGAGGAAGTGCTGACAGTCAGAAAGTCTTAAAGAGATATCACATCCCCCCCTTCTCAGGGAATCACCCCCGGGGATTCCAGACCAGGTTTAAGGGGGTAACGATGATGGAAAGACTTCACCAGACGAGGGGCATGAACTTCCGAATGAAGATGCCAGGAATCATCCTCTGGACCATAACCCTTCCATCTGATAAGATATTCTAATCTTTGTCGTCGAATCCTAGAATCTAATATAGATTCAACTTCAAATTCCTCTGGAAGATCCACTGAGATAGGAGGTGGAAGATCAACTGTCGTACGTGTCATTGAATCAAAAGGTTTTAGTAATGAAATATGAAAAGTGGGATGAAACTTGTAGTCCTTGGGTAACATGAGTTTGACCACATTGGGATTTATTACCTGCTCCACAGGGTAAGGTCCCAGAAATTGGTTAGCCAATTTCTTGCTAGGGACCTGAAGTTTGAGGTTTTTAGTAGAGAGTAATACTAGGTCACCTATTTTATATTCAGGTCCAATTGAATGTTTCCGATCATAGTATTTCTTTTGGTATTCCTTAGCTTCAGCTAGATGTTTTTTCAATACTCTTAATCGATCTTGAAGCTTGGAAGAAAAATCTAAAGCTGAAGGGGAATTTACTGTTTTGTGGGACAAGGTTATAGTATTAGGATGGTACCCATAAGTTGCGAAGAAGGGGGATGTTTTGGTTGAAGAACAAAATGAATTATTATGAGTAAATTCAGCCATAGGAAGGTAAATTAGCCAGTCATCTTGTAAATGTGAAATATAAGAACGTAAAAAGTGTTCAATAGTCTGGTTGAGTCTTTCTGTCAAGCCATTTGTCTGAGGATGAAAAGCAGTAGTGTAGCGATGATCAATTTTCAGTAATTTACACAAAGATCTCCAGAACGAAAAGGTGAATTGGGTACCCCTGTCAGTAATAATATTAGAGGGTAAACCATGTAGTCTTACAACCTGATCAAGAAATACTTTAGCTGTAGTCATGGCAGTTGGTAATCCCTTAAGTGGAATAAAATGAGCCAGTCTTGTTAAATGGTCGACTACTACCATGATAGTGTTATATTGTTGTGATGCAGGTAACTCAACTATAAAATCCATGGCAATAGTACTCCATGGTTTATCTGGAATGGGCAGAGGCCTAAGTAACCCTATGGGTTTTTTATGTTCAATTTTATTTCTAGCACAATTCTCACACCTAGAGACATAATCATAAATGTATTTATTCATTCCTGGCCACCAAAACTTACGACGGGTAAGTTCAATGGTTTTCTGTATCCCTGGGTGACCAGATACGGTGTCATCATGGGTATGTGTGAGAATGGAAGATCTTATTTTCTCAGGTATGTATAACTTTTCTTCATGATAAAAAAGACCTGTAGTAGGATCTTTGGAACAATTTTGTAATGGTATTGAATCATGTTTTAGAGCGTTGTAAATCTCTTCTTCTAAAGGTGTTAAAGTACCTATTATCTTTTCTGGTGGAATAGTGAAGTTAGGTTGTTCATGTGGAAGTAACTCATAAATACGTGAAAGTGCATCTGCCTTTGTGTTTTGACTCCCAGGTTTATAAGTTATTAGAAAGTTAAAGCGATCTAGAAAGAGTGACCATCTTGCTTGCCTTGCTGTTAAAGTCTTATTCTTTTTTAAGTATTCTAAATTTTTATGATCAGTATATATAAGGAATGGAATTACTGATCCTTCTAGTAGGTGTCTCCATTGTTCTAGAGAACACTTAATAGCAAGGAGTTCTTTGTCTCCAACACTATAGTTAGCTTCAGCACAAGTCAACGTTCTTGAATAGAACGCAATGGGATGAACTTCACCTGTCTCCTTATTTTGTTGGGAAAGAACAGCTCCTATGCCTGTATTAGATGCATCAACTTCCAACAGGAACTGTTGATCAAATTTAGGCAGTGTTAGTATTGGAGCTGTTGTGAACATTTCCTTAAGACTATCAAAAGTCTTCTGGGCTTGTTCAGACCACTTAAATCGCTGTTTTATGCTAGTTAATTGTGTTAATGGTTTTATCACCGAGGAGAAGTTTTTTTATAAATTTACGGTAATAATTTGCGAAACCAATAAATCGCTGTAATGCTTTTACTGTAGTGGGTTTAGGCCAGTCTTTAATAGCGGATACTTTTTCAGGATCCATTTCTATTTTGTTTGGGGTAATTATATAACCCAAAAATTTTATTTTTGAGACATGAAAAACACATTTTTCTAGCTTAGCATATAACTTATGCTCCTTGAGTCGAGTAAGAACCCACCTAACATGTTTTTCATGTTCTATGGGAGATTTCGAATAAATCAGAATATCATCTAGATATATGATGACACAGATATCCATTAGATCATGAAAAATCTCGTTGATAAAATGTTGGAAGGTTGCGGGAGCATTGCTCAAACCAAAGGGCATTACGTTATACTGGAAAAGACCATAGCGGGTTCTGAACGCGGTTTTCCATTCGTGCCCTTCCTTTATGCGAATAAGATTATAAGCGCCCTTTAGATCTAATTTCGAGTAGATCGTGGCCTCGTTTAATCTTTCGAGTAACTCTGGTATGAGAGGTAAAGGATACCTATTTTTAATTGTTATTTCATTCAATGCCCTGTAGTCTATAATGGGTCTTATTGTCCCATCTTTGTTGTGTACTAAAAATAATCCTGCAGCAGCAGGGGATGTTGAGTGTGAGATGAACCCTTTTCGCAAATTTTCATCTAAATATGATCTTAGATATACCAATTCTTCTTGCGAAAGAGGGTAAATCTTACCATGTGGTATCTGAGATCCCGGTATTAAATCAATGGGACAGTCAAATTCCCTATGTGGTGGGAGGTTTTCTGCCTCCTTGAGGTCAAATACCTCTGCCAGGTCCTGATAAATTTGTGGTAGCTCATGTTCTATAGTAGAGATTACCTGATAGGGAAAACAAGTCTTTATACAATAATCAGAGTCAAATTTTATTTGTTGTGATGACCAGTCAATATGAGGATTATGTATTTGTAACCAGTTGAAACCTAAGATAATAATATGCATGTAGATAGGTATGAGGTCAAAAGTAATATATTCAGAATGTCCTTGGTCAGTTGTTATGAGTAAAGGGATTGTCTGATGAGTAATGGGGCCCTGTTGTATAATAGAACCATCAATAAGTTTAACAGAAACAGGATGTGTCTTGACAACAGTTGGAATTTTATTGAGCTTAACATATGCTATGTCTATATAGTTTCCTGACGCCCCAGAATCAATCAAAGCGTTAGAGCGCACGTTTTTCTGATCCCACTGTAAAGAAAAAGTGAGAGTGAGATGGGGGTTTTGAGAAATGTGAAAAATATTGTTTTTAAAACTACCCTTACCCTTTTTCTGTCTCAATAGAGATGGACAATTTGTGACGGAGTGGTCTTTTTGTCCACAATAAAGACAGAGATTTTCTAATCTACGTCTAATTTTTTCCTCTGGGGTTAGAGGACCCCTTATAGTTCCAATTTCCATAGGAACCTGGTTTGAAACAGCTTTTTCCATGGTTGTAAAACAGGGATATGAACGTCTGGGTACCACTTCATAGGAAGCTTTTTCAGCCTTTCTTTCACGTAACCTTCGGTCCAAGGTGGTGCTTAATTTCATCAACCCATTCAGTGTGTCAGGCATCTCTAGACGTGACAATTCATCTTTTAGGGATTCAGAGAGACCCAATCTGAATTGATTCTTTAAACTGATCTCGTTCCATTGAGAGTCATCTATCCACATTTGAAATTCAGTAATATATTCTTCAATGTTTCTTTTCCCTTGTTTCATATATCTTAATTTGTTTTCAGCTGTTATTTGAGTGTGGGAATCCTCATACAAGGCAGTCATAGCTAAAAAAAATTCTTCAAGCGAATCCAATATTGAATGTTCACTTTCAAAAAACCTATTGGCCCAGGAGCGTGGCTCCCCCTGTAGGAAGGAAATAGTGGTACAGACCTTTATCCTTTCACTATGATATGTTTTAGGTCTAAGTGAGAAAAGAAGTTTACATGCACTTTTAAAATCCCTGAATTCGCTGCGTTTGCCAGAAAATGGTTGTGGGTATTGTATGTGAGGTTCAGCAATTCCTGCTTCTTTCCCTGACATACAATCTTTTATTATGGTTTTGAGAGCTTTATTTTCAGTTTGTACCTCTGTTAATGCTCTAGCAAGATATTCTAATTTCTGATGAATATTAGAAAATTCATTTTTAATTTCATTAGGATCCATATTCCAAAAAATAAAAAATAAAACTTTCTTTTTATGGCCTGAAAATTCTGTGATATGTGTGAATAAATTTGTCTCACAAACTTTAGAAAAAAATAAAATAAAGGGAATGTAGCTCTTTTCTTGTAAACAGCAAATATATATACTTAATATACTCGCATGCACAAGGTGAGCATTTACTTTAGTAATTGAAATGAAAGTATGGACTATACCTCTATGAATGTAAATAATAATTCTTATGTGAGAAGCTTATATAGCTTCTACTATATAAACAATGATTCGTTTGTGATCAAAGAAAAAATGAGAAAAAATTCCTTTAAATTCAGGATATGAAATAAGTAGATAAAGTTCAAATCTTAGTAAAGTAATGTTCAAATAACTTTCCTTTAGTTTCACGCACTCACACAAACACTCTAAAATATATATACAATGATCCAACACACACGCAATATTGAGCAGCAAGGAGGAGGTTAATTCAGTGAAAATACAGCTCAGGTAAGTAATGACACTTAGCGTTATATTTGTAAACCTTAAACTTTGTATACATTACGATACCAATACCAGCGTGGTGATAAGACCAGATTTCCCCAGAAACGATGGTGAAGCGTGGAGAGCGGTATTAGCAGCAGAGTATATACTAAACCGGAGAAATTTAGAAAGCGGCGTCCGGTAGCAGCATGTGTGAGTGCGGCTTCAGCTGTGAGTGATAGAGTTCCGGAAGCGTAGGAATATGATTAGAAGTAACGGTCCCAAAAAAGGAATCAGGAAAGAAGTGCAGCAAACTTTGAGTAGAAACAGCCTTCAAAAATATTAAATACTTTAGACCTGAAAGGGAAAATAAATTGCTTGAAATGAGCAATAGCAAATGATGAGAGAATCCACTTTAATTTTCAGGCACTGAGTAATGGAGAAGCACTTCCTTAAATAGGAGGAAGTGCTGACAGTCAGAAAGTCTTAAAGAGATATCACAGGTAGTGAGTCAACAAATTAAAATCTCACGGAGACATAGTGAGACTGCCCTTTGATACAGCCACCACGGCGAAACGCGTCAGTGGCGTCCCCCTGTTCTTCCCTATCTGTTGTTTTTAATTTAATTTGTAATGCCATACGTCCTCAAAAAAAAAGCACTTAACAACCGAGGACGTATGGCATACGTCGTCGGTTTAACAGAGCACTGGAAGCGATCGAAATCGCTTCCAGCTGCTCTAACAGTATTACAGGCTTGCCTTGATGTCTAGGCATCCTGCAATACTGTTCCCGAGTGCCGGGACCGGATTGATCACTCCCCCACGAGTGATCACTTCCGGTTTCGCTCCACGTGGAGCAGTGTTTCAGAGCATCGAAAGCGATCGGACACGCTTCCGATGCTCTGCTTGTGTGCTAAGTGCCTCGGTGGGTCGAGGCACTTAGTTGGTTATTAAATAATAAATTAAAAAAAAAAAAAAACGGATAAAATAAAAAAAAAAGCCCAAATAGTCCCCCCCTCCCCCTTCACTAGGCATCCAAGATGGCGATGCCCAGTGCATCATGGGGCCTCTGGGGGTGTCCCTAGCCTGCATCATCATAGGGGCAAGCTAGGGTCACCCAATCTGAGCCTCCCACCCTAAAAAAAATAATAATAATAAAATACCCCATTTGTCTGATCATGTCAATATTTGTAAATATTGACTATGATCAGTGTGGATCTCCCTACCTCTCCTCACTTGCCATTTTGTTGGAGAGAGAGAGAGACCTGTATTTAGCAGAGAGAGAGATTTATTTCTTTTATTTATTAAAAAATATAGAACCAAAGGCTCTTTTCAGAGCCATTAACCCCTAGCTTGCCAGTGATCACTATATATCACTGGCAGTAACATAGGTGCACTTTTTTTTGCTGCATTTTGCTGTCTGTGCATTTTTTTAGGGGTTAATTTTGTTGTTGTAATTTTTTAAAAACCCAAAGGCTCTTTTCAGAAACATTTAGTTAATTTAAATTAATTTTCAGAGCCATTAACCCCTAGCTTGCCAGTGATCACTATAAATCACTGGCAGTTGCATAGCTGTACTTTTTTGCTGTCTGTGCATTTTTTAGGGGTTAATTTTGTTGTTGTAATTTTTTAAAAACCCAAAGGCTCTTTTCAGAAACATTTAGTTAATTTAATTTAATTTTCAGAGCCATTAACCCCTAGCTTTCCAGTGATTGCTATAAATCACTGGCAGTTGCATAGCTGTACTTTTTTGCTGTCTGTGCATTTTTTTAGGGGTTAATTTTGTTGTTGTAATTTTTTAAAAACCCAAAGGCTCTTTTCAGAAACATTTAGTTAATTTAATTTAATTTTCAGAGCCATTAACCCCTAGCTTGCCAGTGATCGCTATAAATCACTGGCAGTTGCATAGCTGTACTTTTTTGCTGTCTGTGCATTTTTTTAGGGGTTAATTTTGTTGTAATTTTTTAAAAACCCAAAGGCTCTTTTCAGAAACATTTAGTTAATTTAATTTAATTTAATTTTCAGAGCCATTAACCCCTAGCTTGCCAGTGATCGCTATAAATCACTGGCAGTAGCATAGCTGTACTTTTTTGCTAGTTAATTTAGTTAATTAATTTAGTTAATTTAATTTTTTTTAGTAATTGTTTTCTGTGACAGATACAAAAATGTCACAGAAAAGATATAGTGCTGAGGAGGCGTATGCCATCCTTGCGTCAGAGTCAGATGCCTCTATTTCTGACTCAGACCCCAATTTTGACCCTGCCATGTGCTCAGATACATCACTAGATGCAGTCTCAACTGATAGTGATGTATCTGTGGCTGCTAGCCCCC
Source organism: Bombina bombina (assembly GCF_027579735.1). Lineage (NCBI taxonomy): Eukaryota > Metazoa > Chordata > Amphibia > Anura > Bombinatoridae > Bombina > Bombina bombina. Next base: position 157,683,785 of record NC_069504.1, read on the forward strand.
CTGCCAGCCCCCCTGCTACCCCCCCTGCCAGCCCCCCTGCTAGCCCCCCTGCCAGAAGGAGGCATGTTGCTGCCATTGCTGCTGAAGAGTGGGTAACGCCTCATCTCCAGAGGCCAGATATCCCACCCTTCACAGCAAATGCTGGCATAAATATAGATGTGGCAGGTTTTAGCCCCCAGCAGTTTCTGGAAGTGTTTCTGGGCGATGATATATTGGGGAACATTGTCGCCCAAACTAATTTATATGCCCATCAGTTCCGTGCTGCAAAGCCTGGAACATATTTGGCAAAGCAGCAATGGGCCCCCATCAATGTGCCAGAATTCAAAAAATTCTGGGCATTGACTATGCTGATGGGCATCATAAAGAAACCCTCCATTCGCTACTACAGGAGTACTAGCCCCATCTGCTCTACCCCCATTTTCTCCCAGACTATGTCGAGGAAGAGGTATGAAATGATTCTGCATTTCATGCACTTCAGCGACAACAGCCTGTGCCCCCCTAGGGAACATCCCCAATTTGACAGGCTGTATAAAATCCGCCCCCTGATAACCCACTTTTCTGCCAGGTTTGCAGAGGCTTATACACCTGGAAGGAATATATGCGTTGATGAATCCCTAATGAAGTATAAGGGAAGGCTGGGATTCAAGCAGTATATTCCTTCCAAACGCTCCAGATATGGGGTAAAGGTGTATAAGCTCTGTGACAGCGAGACTGGGTATACTCAGGCCTTCCGGGTGTATGAGGGAAAGGATAGCCACCTTGACCCTCCAGGTTGCCCAGAACATATGGGAACCACTGGCAAGATTGTCTGGGACCTGATATTACCCCTAATGAACAAAGGGTATCACTTGTACTTAGACAATTTTTATACAAGTGTCCTTTTGTTCAAGCTACTGTATTGCTTTGATACAGTAGCTTGCGGTACAATTAAAAAGAACCGCGCAGGTTTCCCAGGACAACTTGTACGCACCCGGCTACGAAGGGGGGAGACCTCAGCTCTGCGCCAAGAGGAGCTGTTGTACAGAGACAAGAAGGATGTATACCTTCTTACCACCATCCACACAGAGAGGACGGTGGCGGTTTCTGTACGTGGCAGAGCTGAGATCATAAGGAAGCCAGTGTGCATCAAATCTTATAACCGGCATATGGGTGGGGTTGATCTGGCTGATCAGCTGCTGCAGCCCTACCTAATTATGCGGTAGACAAGGGCCTGGTACAAAAAGGTTGCAATTTACCTAATGCAGATTGCAACCCACAATGCTTTTTTGTTGTTCAAAAAAGCAAACCCCAGAGTTAAAAATTTTTTTTTACAGTTTCAGCTCCAGATTATTACTGGGATTTTGTACCATGATGCACCTGCTCCCCGGGCGGTGATGGGAGAGAGCAGAGTTGGGGCTACTCATTTTATTTTTAAAATCCCCCCTACTGCCGCAAAGCAGAAACCACAAAAAAAATGCAGAGTCTGTACTAAGAGGGGGAAGAGAAGGGACACCATATATCACTGTCCTGATTGCCCTGGACAGTATGAAATCTGCATTGTGGACTGCTTCAAGCGGTACCATACAATGGTCAATTTTTAAAAAAATAAATACATTTGGTGTTATATATATATATATATATTTTTTTTTTTTGGTTATGTTTACTGTTAGATGGGTTTTTTTGTTTTTTTTTTACTTTTACTGTGCCAGATTTTTACATTTCACTACTCTATTTTTTTCTAAAATTGGGCCTGTTTTTTTTTTTTTAACCAAAACCCCTGTCAAACCTATGCATGGGGGACATAGGTGTTCTCAGGGTGCCTTGCAAAAAACAACCTGAAGTATGTTTTTGTAATAACTTACAACAGTCTCTCCTAAATCATAGTCAAAAAGCAATGTGTCTGTAAAAATGAAAATTGAAAAATTACCACCATACACTTTCTCCAATTTTTTGGGCTAAAACGGTTGCTTCAAAGGCATCAAAGCACACCATATACAATACCTTGGGGTGTCAACATTTAAAAAATATACACTTTCATGGCAATAAATAAAAGTGGGGTATGCGATAGGCCACAAACTAAAGATAGGCCTATCAGAAGAAATACTCTCATTGTTAATAACTAAAATCACAAGTCATAAAATTGTAACATAACCTTCCCAAAATCCTGGCAAACCTATGCATGGGGGGCATAGGTGTACTCAGGGTGCCTTGCAGAAAACAACCTGAAGTATTCTTTTGCAATAACTTACAACAGTCTCTCCTAAATCATAGTCAAAAAGCAATGCGTTTTTAAAAGTTAAAATTGAAAAATAATCACCATACACTTTCTCCAATTTTTTGGGCTAAAACGGTTGCTTCAAAGGCATCAAAGCACACCATATAGAATACCTTGGGGTGTCAACATTTCAAAAATATACACTTTCATGGCAATAAATAAAAGTGGGGTATGTGATAGGCCCCAAACTAAAGATAGGCCTATCAGAAGAAATACTCTCATTGTTAATAACTAAAATCACAAGTCACAACATTGTAACATAACCTTCCCAAAATCCTGGCAAACCTATGCATGGGGGGCATAGGTGTACTCAGGGTGCCTTGCAGAAAACAACCTGAAGTATTCTTTTGCAATAACTTACAACAGTCTCTCCTAAATCATAGTCAAAAAGCAATGTGTCTGTAATAATTAAAATTGAAAAATAACCACCATACACTTTCTCCAATTTTTTGGGCTAAAACGGTTGCTTCAAAGGCATCAAAGCACACCATATACAATACCTTGGGGTGTCAACTTTTCAAATATATGCACATTCATGGAAAACAAATAAATTGGGGTATGTTAAAAGACCCCCCAAAAAGACGATAGGCAAAGAAAATATGTTAAATGTGAAAAAAAATCACAAACGCATGTCAGACATTTGGCATTGCACCCCCCAAAAAAGCCACCAAACCTATGCATATGTGGTATCACTGAACTCAGGAGATGTTGCTGACCACATATTGGTGTCTTCTTTGGTAGTAACACATAACAGGAGCTGTGAATCCATGTCTAAAGTACAATGTATGTGAACAGTAACACAAAAATATGAATGCCCAATAGTTTGAAAAAGACTTGTGGTTAAATTAGTGCATGGAAAGTGTTAAAATACCTGCATTTGAAATACCCTAGGAAGTCTAATTTTCAAAAATATATGGTTTGATTGAGGTAAATTACATTGGCCGGCTTCAGAAATGTCTTAAATAGGACATGGGTGCATGGGATGTGAAAATTCAAAGTGGAAAAAATTGAATGGGCTTCCTAAAAATAAGGACTTTTAGCCCCCAGAGAACCCAACACACCTATACATGGGTGATATCACTGTACTCAAGAGAGGTTGTTGAACACATATTGAGGTGTTTTTTGGCAGTAACACATAACAGGAACTGAAAATCCATGCCTAAAGTACAATGTGTGTGAAAAATTACACAAAAAAATGACTACCCAAAAGTTTGACAAAGACTGGTGGTTGAATTAGTGCATGGAAAATGTTAAAATATCAGCATTTGAAAAACCCTAGGGTGTCTACTTTTCAAAAATATATGGTTTGATGGGGGTAAATTCCATTGGCCAGCATCAGAAATGTCCCAAATAGGACATGGGTGCATGATGACCGATGTGAAAATTCCAAGTTGAAAAACTGGAATGCGCTACCTAAAAATAAGGCCTTTTAGCCCCCAGAGAACCCAACACACCTATACATGGGTGGTATCACTGTACTCAGGAGATGTTGTTGAACACATATTGAGGTGTTTTTTGGCAGTAACACATAACAGGAACTGAAAATCCATGCCTAAAGTACAATGTGTGTGAAAAATAACACAAAAAAATGACTACCCAAATGTTTGACAAAGACTGGTGGTTGAATTAGTGCATGGAAAGTGTTAAAATATCAGCATTTGAAAACCCCTAGGGTGTCTACTTTTTAAAAATATATGGTTTGATGGGGGTTAATTCCATTGGCCAGCTTCAGAAATGTCCCAAATAGGACATGGGTGCATGATGACCGATGTGAAAATTCCAAGTTGAAAAACTGGAATGCGCTACCTAAAAATAAGGCCTTTTAGCCCCCAGAGAACCCGACACACCTATACATGGGTGGTATCACTGTACTCAGGATATGTTGTTGAACACATATTGAGGTGTTTTTTGGCAGTAACACATAACAGGAACTGAAAATACATGCCTAAAGTACAATGTGTGTGAAAAATAACACAAAAAAATGACTACCCAAAAGTTTGACAAAGACTGGTGGTTGAATTAGTGCATGGAAAGTGTTAAAATACCAGCATTTTAAATACCCTAGGGTGTCTACTTTTCAAAAATATATGGTTTGATGGGGGTAAATTTGATTGGCCAGCTTCAGAAATGTCCCAAATAGGACATGGGTGCATGATGACCGATGTGAAAATTCCAAGTTGAAAAACTGGAATGCGCTACCTAAAAATAAGGCCATTTAGCCCCCAGAGAACCCAACACTCCTATACATAGGTGGTATCACTGTACTCGGGAGATGTTGTTGAACACATATTGAGGTGGTTTTTGGCAGTAACACATAACAGGAACTGAAAATACATGCCTAAAGTACAATGTGTGTGAAAAATAACACAAAAAAATGACTACCCAAAAGTTTGACAAAGACTAGTGGTTGAATTAGTGCATGGAAAGTGTTAAAATACCAGCATTTGAAATACCCTAGGGTGTCTACTTTTTAAAAATATATGGTTTGATGGGGGTAAATTCCATTGGCCAGCTTCAGAAATGTCCCAAATAGGACATTGGTGCATGATGACCGATGTGAAAATTCCAAGTTGAAAAACTGGAATGCGCTACCTAAAAATAAGGCCATTTAGCCCCCAGAGAACCCGACACACCTATACATAGGTGGTATCACTGTACTCAGGAGATGTTGTTGAACACATATTGAGGTGGTTTTTGGCAGTAACACATAACAGGAACTGAAAATACATGCCTAAAGTACAATGTGAGTGAAAAATAACACAAAAATATGAATGCCCAATAGTTTGAAAAAGACTAGTGGTTAAATTAGTGCATGGAAAGTGTTAAAATACCTGCATTTGAAATACCCTAGGAAGTCTAATTTTCAAAAATATATGGTTTGATTGAGGTAAATTACATTGGCCGGCTTCAGAAATGTCTTAAATAGGACATGGGTGCATGGGATGTGAAAATTCAAAGTGGAAAAAATTGAATGGGCTTCCTAAAAATAAGGACTTTTAGCCCCCAGAGAACCCAACACACCTATACATGGGTGGTATCACTGTACTCAGGAGAGGTTGTTGAACACATATTGAGGTGTTTTTTGGCAGTAACACATAACAGGAACTGAAAATCCATGCCTAAAGTACAATGTGTGTGAAAAATAACACAAAAAAATGACTACCCAAATGTTTGACAAAGACTGGTGGTTGAATTAGTGCATGGAAAATGTTAAAATATCAGCATTTGAAAAACCCTAGGGTGTCTACTTTTCAAAAATATATGGTTTGATGGGGGTAAATTACATTGGCCAGCTTCAGAAATGTCCCAAATAGGACATGGGTGCATGATGACCGATGTGAAAATTCCAAGTTGAAAAATTGGAATGCGCTACCTAAAAATAAGGCCTTTTAGCCCCCAGAGAACCCAACACACCTATACATGGGTGGTATCACTGTACTCAGGAGATGTTGTTGAACACATATTGAGGTGTTTTTTGGCAGTAACACATAACAGGAACTGAAAATCCATGCCTAAAGTACAATGTGTGTGAAAAATAACACAAAAAAATGACTACCCAAATGTTTGACAAAGACTGGTGGTTGAATTAGTGCATGGAAAGTGTTAAAATATCAGCATTTGAAAACCCCTAGGGTGTCTACTTTTTAAAAATATAAGGTTTGATGGGGGTAAATTTGATTGGCCAGCTTCAGAAATGTCCCAAATAGGACATGGGTGCATGATGACCGATGTGAAAATTCCAAGTTGAAAAACTGGAATGCGCTACCTAAAAATAAGGCCTTTTAGCCCCCAGAGAACCCAACACACCTATACATGGGTGGTATCACTGTACTCAGGATATGTTGTTGAACACATATTGAGGTGTTTTTTGGCAGTAACACATAACAGGAACTGAAAATACATGCCTAAAGTACAATGTGTGTGAAAAATAACACAAAAAAATGACTACCGAAAAGTTTGACAAAGACTAGTGGTTGAATTAGTGCATGGAAAGTGTTAAAATACCAGCATTTTAAATACCCTAGGGTGTCTACTTTTCAAAAATATATGGTTTGATGGGGGTAAATTTGATTGGCCAGCTTCAGAAATGTCCCAAATAGGACATGGGTGCATGATGACCGATGTGAAAATTCCAAGTTGAAAAACTGGAATGCGCTACCTAAAAATAAGGCCATTTAGCCCCCAGAGAACCCAACACTCCTATACATAGGTGGTATCACTGTACTCGGGAGATGTTGTTGAACACATATTGAGGTGGTTTTTGGCAGTAACACATAAGAGGAACTGAAAATACATGCCTAAAGTACAATGTGTGTGAAAAATAACACAAAAAAATGACTACCCAAAAGTTTGACAAAGACTAGTGGTTGAATTAGTGCATGGAAAGTGTTAAAATACCAGCATTTTAAATACACTAGGGTGTCTACTTTTCAAAAATATATGGTTTGATGGGGGTAAATTCCATTGGCCAGCTTCAGAAATGTCCCAAATAGGACATGGGTGCATGATGACCGATGTGAAAATTCCAAGTTGAAAAACTGGAATGCGCTACCTAAAAATAAGGCCATTTAGCCCCCAGAGAACCCGACACACCTATACATAGGTGGTATCACTGTACTCAGGAGATGTTGTTGAACACATATTGAGGTGGTTTTTGGCAGTAACACATAACAGGAACTAAAAATACATGCCTAAAGTACAATGTGTGTGAAAAATAACACAAAAAAATGACTACCCAAAAGTTTGACAAAGACTAGTGGTTGAATTAGTGCATGGAAAGTGTTAAAATACAAGCATTTGAAATACCCTAGGGTGTCTACTTTTCAAAAATATATGGTTTGATGGGGGTAAACTCCATTGGCCAGCTTCAGAAATGTCCCAAATAGGACATTGGTGCATGATGACCAATGTGAAAATTCCAAGTTGAAAAACTGGAATGTGCTACCTAAAAATAAGGCCATTTAGCCCCCAGAGAACCCGACACACCTATACATAGGTGGTATCACTGTACTCAGGAGATATTGTTGAACACATATTGAGGTGGTTTTTGGCAGTAACACATAACAGGAACTGAAAATACATGCCTAAAGTACAATGTGTGTGAAAAATAACACAAAAAAATGACTACCCAAAAGTTTGACAAAGACTAGTGGTTGAATTAGTGCATGGAAAATGTTAAAATACCAGCATTTGAAATACCGTAGGGTGTATACTTTTCAAAAATATATGGTTTGATGGGGGTAAATTCCATTGGCCAGCTTCAGAAATGTCCCAAATAGGACATGGGTGCATGATGACCGATGTGAAAATTCCAAGTTGAAAAACTGGAATGCGCTACCTAAAAATAAGGCCATTTAGCCCCCAGAGAACCCGACACACCGATACATAGGTGGTATCACTGTACTCAGGAGATGTTGTTGAACACATATTGAGGTGTTTTTTGGCAGTAACACATAACAGGAACTGAAAATCCATGCATAAAATACGTGTGTGAAAAATAACAAAAAAATAACTACCCTAAAGTTTGACAAAGACTAGTGGTTGAATTAGTGCATGGAAAGTGTTAAAATACCAGCATTTGAAATACCCTAAGGTGTCTACTTTTCAAAAATATATGGTTTGATGGGGGTAAATTCCATTGGCCAGCTTCAGAAATGTCCCAAATATGACATGGGTGCATGATGACCGATGTAAAAATTCCAAGTTGAAAAACTGGAATGCGCTCTCTAAAAATAAGGGCTTTTAGCCCACAGAGAACCCGACACACCTATACATGGGTGGTATCACTGTACCCAGGAGATGCTACTGAAGACATATTAGGGTGTTATTTGGCAGTAACCCTTACCATTTTATCAGTAAATGTATTCTTAAATTGCTATTTGTCAAAAAATCAAATTATTTTTTTTCCCCAAAAAAATTTGGCATAGATTGGTGGTAAAATGGTTGCATGAAAAAAGTCAAAATACCCCAAGTTTAGTACCTTAGGTTGTCTTCTTTTAAAAAATATATACATTTGAAGGGTTATTCAGGGATTCCTGACAGATATTGGTGTTACAATGTAACTATCGCCAATTTTGAAAAAACATGGTTTTGAAATAGCAAAGTGCTACTTGTACTTATTGCCCTATAACTTGCAAAACAAGCAAAGAACATGTAAACATTGGGTATTTCTAAACTCAAGACAAAATTTAGAAACTGTTTAGCATTGGTATTTTATGGTGGTTGTAGATGTGTTAGAGATTTTGGGGCTCAAAGTTAGAAAAAGTGTGTTTTTTTTTCATTTTTTCCTAATATTTTATAATTTTTTATAGTAAATTATAATATATGATGAAAATAATGGTATCTTTAGAAAGTCCATTTAATGGCGAGAAAAACTGTATATAATATGTGTGGGTACAGTAAATGAGTAAGAGGAAAATAACAGTTAAACACAAACATCGCAGAAATGCAAAAATAGCCTTGGTCCCAGATGGTCAACAAATTGAAAAGTGGTCTGGTCACTAAGGGGTTAAAAGGGAGTTTTGGGGCATTTCTTTTACGTCTAGTACAGAATGGAGATTGTTGTTAACCCTTGCACCCACTGAACTAAATCACAAACTGGCCTGGTGTGGCTAGATTGTGACCTATTAGTGAGAGTAGAAGGGGTCTGATAACCCTTTCTGTGCCAAATAAGTGACTGGCGCAGGGTTGGATAACCTTGGTTCGTCACAATACGTTACTATTATTTACCTTTCTTGATATATGACAATCCATGATCTTTGTTAAACTGTGGCTAGTTAAAGTGAAAGTAGATCCTAGCATTTTACAAACACTAGGATTTACTATTGAAACAATTAATGGGGACTTTCTTTCATGAGGTATAAGATACTTCATGTAGAAAGCTCCTTTATTTGATTAAATCAATCACCATTTTTACCTTGTACAGCAGCCCACAGCAAAAAAATTTTGGCTAAGAGGTGACGTTTTCACCTCTTAGCCAATAGCTGTGCGGTAAATCCGGCTTGGTGCCCATGAAAGCCGGATTTACCGCACGGCTATTGGGTAAGAGGTGAAAACATCACCTCTTAGCCAATTTTTTTTTCTGTGGGTTCCTGTACAAGGTAAAAACGGTGATCGATTGAATCAAATAAAGGAGCTTTCTACATGAAGTACCTTATACTTCATGAATGAAAGTCCCCTTTATTTGTTTCAATAGTAAATTCTAGCGTTTGTAAAATGCTAGGATTTACTTTCACTTAATAAAAAAAGTATTCCTAGAAATTTATATCTGATAATTTTGATGCTTAATTTTATCTTTAA